>NC_089209.1:1186418-1213918 GCF_963930695.1 Labrus bergylta | reverse complement strand
GTAGACATTGACATTGAACACACACATCTGGATTTTCCCCCGAAGCTGAACTCTTTTTTTGCGCGTTGAACTTTTCAATTCCTCTTTACAGAGGAGCATTCGAGCTGGGAGTCCAACTCAAAAGGACAATTTCTTTTGGTTTTGTTTTATTTTCACAGAACTCTATTTTTTCTATGTTTATACACTCAGCACGACTGTAAATGTTTATTGATGCTGAGAAAAGTATTAAAAAGTGTCAACTGTTCAAACCAACACCAACTCCTTTTGTGAGTCATTCAATGTGCATACTCTTTTAGGACCTAGATTGATGTTAGTATCTTATCGATCCAACCAGGTTAGGACCACAGGTGCTACAATTCTAATCACAGTAATGATGTGGAAAAAGAGCCGATCAGTGGTGGTCTTGACCGCTGTTGATTTGAAATCCGGAGTCCGCCCAGTCTGAGACCGAGACAAGACCGAGTAAAAATGCTTCAGATTCTGAGACGAGACCTTCAAAAAGTGTTCTGGAGACTTTTTATTCACTGCATGATTTAAAGATTGAACGATTTCCCAAAAGTGACGACCCGATAAGCAAAACAACCAGCTTGGTCGTAGCCATCCTATTTCTGACGGAGAGGTCGAAAGGTTAAATCGGTCTAAACAAATGAATGAACCGTTCACATCCTTCATGATTTTTATGAATAAATTTTCCGTCCATCAGAGGAAATTGAAGCTCTGCACCGAATGTTTCCTTGGAGTGTCCAAGAACATTTCACACTTTGTTTTTCTCTCCCTGCAGAGTCGTCTTGTTTACCTCCAGAATGTTGTTTTGTCTTTACGAGGGAGCCATCGGAGGCCGGTTTTATGTTCCTCTGCGGTCGGTAATGAGGCTGCTGCTGATGGAGCAGAGAGAGAGAGCGAGAGAGAGAGAGAAAGCGAGCGCTGTCACTGAGCGCCTGCAGAGCGCCGTGTGTGTGTCCAGGCTTCATTAAAACTGTGTTTAACTTCTTAACATGTGCACACGTAACGTCGTCTTTCATCTCTTATGGACGCCAGAGCGGAAACATGAAGCACTCACCCGGTGTGTGATGGTGCCTGACGGTCTGTCTCTGTGAGGGGCTGTGTCCACAGACAGCGTTCCTTTTATGGCGGCGCCTGTTTTTAAAATAAAATCTGGCTAGTTCAGCAGATCTTGTAGTTCTCTTGTGATCTTGTAGTTCTCTTGTGATCTTGTAGTTCTCCTGTGATCTTGTAGTTCTCCTGGGATCTTGTAGTTCTCCTGTGATCTTGTAGTTCTCCTGGGATCTTGTAGTTCTCTTGTGATCTTGTAGTTCTCCTGTGATCTTGTAGTTCTCTTGTGATCTTGTAGTTCTCCTGGGATCTTGTAGTTCTGCTGGGATCTTGTAGTTCTCCTGTGATCTTGTAGTTCTCCTGTGATCTTGTAGTTCTCTTGTGATCTTGTAGTTCTCCTGGGATCTTGTAGTTCTCTTGTGATCTTGTAGTTCTCCTGTGATCTTGTAGTTCTCTTGTGATCTTGTAGTTCTCCTGTGATCTTGTAGTTCTCTTGTGATCTTGTAGTTCTCCTGTGATCTTGTAGTTCTCCTGGGATCTTGTAGTTCTCCTGGGATCTTGTAGTTCTCTTGTGATCTTGTAGTTCTCCTGTGATCTTGTAGTTCTCTTGTGATCTTGTAGTTCTCCTGGGATCTTGTAGTTCTCCTGGGATCTTGTAGTTCTCCTGTGATCTTGTAGTTCTCCTGTGATCTTGTAGTTCTCTTGTGATCTTGTAGTTCTCCTGGGATCTTGTAGTTCTCTTGTGATCTTGTAGTTCTCCTGTGATCTTGTAGTTCTCTTGTGATCTTGTAGTTCTCCTGGGATCTTGTAGTTCTCCTGGGATCTTGTAGTTCTCCTGTGATCTTGTAGTTCTCTTGTGATCTTGTAGTTCTCCTGTGATCTTGTAGTTCTCCTGGGATCTTGTAGTTCTCCTGGGATCTTGTAGTTCTCCTGTGATCTTGTAGTTCTCCTGGGATCTTGTAGTTCTCCTGTGATCTTGTAGTTCTCCTGTGATCTTGTAGTTCTCCAGTGGGGCCGGACGCACACCGTCCGACAGAGCAGAAACTGGCCGTGTAGTATGTTTAAATCGGGTGTTAGAACAAAATATTTTCCTAAACAGGTGCTGAGTGTTTTCAGGAACAGCGGATGGAAAAGCTTCATGAAGTGTGTATTTGTTAAAAAAAGCCAAAACAGCCAAACTTAGTTAATAAGAAAGCTGCAGAATGTAACTTTCTGTGATGCTTCATGAACACACCAGAGTGTGGGCCAAGCCGCCCCTCACTGTTATAATCCTCCGCCTGCTGTCAGCGTGTCCACACACTGATAGAGACACACCAACACATGCTTCCCGGATTAGAAGGTTTTTATTGTGATGCCCAAACTTCATATTGTGCTCTGACACTTCCTCTTGTATTAACTATAAATGTAACATTTTTGGGCGGTTAAAAGATGGAACCGTGTGCGTGCTCTCCTGCAGATAATACCCACACTGTGACAGTAATTACAGTAAATTGTATGCTGCCACCTGCTGCTGAACGATTAGATTAATTAAAGCTCGTTATTAGAGATGGTGCTCTGTATCCGCCTCCATGCTGGTCCACACTTTGTCCTGTCAGAGGGCTCTGCGGCATGCTGCAGAGGGGGAGATAGCTGCAGAGGACACAAGTGGTATAAAGGGACAGAGAGAGAAGGGAGTGAAGGAAGGAAGGATAGAAGGAGAGGAAGAGAGGAGAGGATGAAAAAGACACTACCATGTAAATATTGTTAGGGAACAACGCGTTTCACCTCCTTCATCATCAGAAGCTACAACCCGTCTGTCCCTGCAGGGGGCGCTGGAGTCCCATCGATGGCGGTCTCCATGCTGGAAATGCTGTCTCAGTCTAACTTTCAGTCAACCTAACGACAGGCTGAGAGCTGGAGCTGAGGCGGGTTTTAAACCTCCTGACAAACCGTTACACCGCGCCCACCTGTCAATCAGGTCAGCTACACGCCTTATTGTGAATAACTCTTATCCTTCATCAAATCAAAACTGATGAGTCATCAAAACATTCACCCCCCGTACAGTGTGTGTCCATCCAGACATGAGCTAATCACACCTATTTGGTTTTTTGAACCAGGCTGTAAACATGTTCATCTCTGCTGTAAAAACAGGCTTTTTAGAATGAGTGTGTATGTGACTTCCTGTGCTTCTGCAGCCCGCCTCTAGTGGACACTCCAGGAACTGCAGAATTTTACACTTCAGCATCGGCTGCATTTGCAGCTTGGTATCTACCTTGTCTTGGACAGGCTTAGCTAGCATTCAGCATTCTAGGTGCTTTGTAGCTTTAGCCAGAGTAAGCTAGCTGGTGTAACCTGCTTCAGCTCCAGCTCTTAGCCTGTCGTTATGGTGACATCGCTCAGGCTTCGTCCAGTAGTATTCACAGTCTGTGGTAGTTTCCTAACGCACAAGTTGTTCTGACAATGATATTTGTGCAAATGCAATGTTTTGTTTTGTTTCATGGTCGGGCGAGGATCATAGTTTATTAGGTAAAAAGCTGAAGTTTTTGGGAGCTTGCTTGGCATGTGGATTTTTTTAATTCCCTGCAATAAAACACGCCCGTCGAGGTGAAATACCAACGTTTAGAGTCCCACACATGGTCTCTCAGTTACGTCACCGGTTTCTTACAGTAACACTTAATACATGCCAGACGCCGAGGAGAGAGAGAGGTAAGGGTGTCAGAAGGTGAAGCAACAAGTCGGTGAGGAGAGAGAGGCTGAGAAGAGAGGTAGAAAGAAAGAAGGACAAAGGACAAAGATGGTGGGGGGTGGGGTGGATTATGACGGGGCAGAATCCTCAGCTCTTCTCGCCTCTTTTGATCCGCACGCCGTCCATGATTACTGAATTCCTGCTTTTTCACTCTGTGATGATTTGCTGACATTCTCTCGAACACATTCCTTCTGTTACAGTGTGTGTGTGTGTGTGTGTGTGTGTGTGCATGAACAAAGTCTCTGCTTTCACTGCCCTGTCTGTTCTCCCACTCTCTCTCTGAAGGCCTGTGAATATTCAGTTTGTGTGGGCCGGAGACCGGGCGCACGATTACATTTTTAAATGGACAGTGAAGTTCGAGGAGCGCTCGATTTTTTGGCCGCTGTAGGCGCACAGTCGGTCAGACAGGCTGTCCCTGAAATAAAAACATCAGGAATCTGATCCCAGCAAGAAGCCAGTCTTGAGTCCCACCACAACCCACAGAGTGTTATTGATTGAGAAAATACAAAGTGTGAGAAAGTTTTTCCTGCATGCAAAATGTTCCTCCAGAAAACATTTCAACAAATAGTTTTTTTTATATTCCTACACTGAAAAGAGGATGGACCCAACTTTTATCCAATGCATACTGGGATACTTTCCAGCCCCTGCAGGCCCTGATTGACCCAGAATGAATGAACTGGTTTTAACAAAGTGTCCCAACATTATATAAATCTAATCACCTGACCACAATATTTATTTCCATTTGTAAAAGTGTGCAACTTCATTACCCACTGAACTTATTTTTAATTGTATGGAAACTCAAAGAGGACATGGGCAAAAAGATGTTAAAAAAATCCAGTTTCAGGTGTTCATGGACAACTATCTAGTGTGCACCAGAAACCAGTCCCTTTATGATCCCTGAACACCTGCATTAGATTCATATCAGTGAATTTAAACAAATACAAAAACCTTCTCACTCACATTTCCCTCCATTTAACCATCATTTTTAATTCATTAACATTTTTGTTTTAATCTTCCCTCCCCTCCCCCAAAGGTGTCTCCCCGCCCAGCGACACACCCCTCACCACCAGCTGTGACTCCCCGGGACTGGGCTGCCCAGGTAGGACAAACCAACACACCTGCATGATAAACACCGTCTCTACCTGGTCGTGGAGATAACTTTCATTTTTTCAGATGCAGCATAGATTTGATTGGCAGATAAAGAGGCATTAGCGTATCCTAACACAGTGTACATCTTTATGTTTGATGGTCTATTAAATGGTGTTGTAACAGATGTGTGTTGAATTTCAGCTCTGGGGCGGTTTACATGATCCAGAACAAACACTTTCTACCTTTTAACTCTGATCAATTAATCCATTCTGATTCAATCAAACCTGTTTAAAAGTCTGATGAGGGGGGATGGGAAGAAAACAGGATATCGGAACTGAATGCAGGTTTTGCTCATAGAGTGAACAAAGCCATCTCATGAAATTCTTGGTTTCATATCAGAGAATTATGGTGTGATTTTGCAGAACAAGCTGTTTAGCACCCTCAGCAGATTTATCCTGAAATTACTCCCCTTCAAGACATAATATAATGTAAACAGGTGAGTTGTGTAAACATTCAGCCCGTACAGTTGAAGAGAGAAATGAGCTCTAGAGACTCAAACTGTTTTTGTACCAGACTGTAAACATGTTTATTTTAACATGGAGTTCTATGGAGACTGACTCACTGCAGGAGACAGACTCTAGTGGACACTGGAGGAACTGCAGCTGTAAAGTTAGACATTTTAACATGGAGCTCTATGGGGACTGACTCACTGCAGGAGACAGACTCTAGTGGACACTGGAGGAACTGCAGCTGTAAAGTTAGACATTTTAACATGGAGCTCTATGGGGACTGACTCACTGCAGGAGACAGACTCTAGTGGACACTGGAGGAACTGCAGCTGTAAAGTTGGACATTTTAACATGGGGCTCTATGGGGACTGACTCACTGCAGGAGACAGACTCTAGTGGACACTGGAGGAACTGCAGCTGTAAAGTTGGACATTTTAACATAGAGCTCTATGAGGACTGACTCACTGCAGGAGACAGACTCTAGTGGACACTAGTGGCTAAACTTTACTGATCAGTTTGTGTTTATAATGGTTTCTGCTATAAGAAAATAGATATGAGTATGAGCACTTTCTAATGACTGGAAATGGATCTCCACTTTTAATGTATAAGAGCCTAGTTTCTGGTGAAGCAGAGGTGATGTAGCACTCTGGCTCCTTTGAACAAAATCCAGCTTGTTTGATGTTCGAACCACGCTATTAAACTTTTACTGATCAAATAAATCCAACAAGATGTCTAGACATCTTTTGATCTGCGAATCAACACCGACTGGGAATCGTGGATTGGCAGAAACTCTTTATCTGACAGTTTCTCCTCTTACCATCCATCTGCCATCTGTACTGCATACTGTCAAATGTTTCTTGAGTGTGTTATTTATTCCAAAAACTTGAGTTCAGAGAATTGCTGACACAACAAGACCTATTTGTCTTCCATGATACAGCTGCACTAGTGTTTCTTGAACATCGAGGCCTTGTTGAAAGTAACACACATTTGAATAAGCTGTTATTCAAAGAACCTTCTGTTACTACACGGTCACATACAGCTGTCAAATGTTATTGTTAAATCACTCTCAAAGACTGGATCCACTAGCCCGGGTACCTTGGATCAACCCAGTTTGGATTCCACTCTCCACCTTGGCTGTTCCATTTCCTGCTCGTTCAGCTTCACAGGGCAGTGTTTTTTGATGTCAGTATTTGATCCTTATATGGCCTTGATAAGGAAGTCCCAATAAAAATGATTGCCAATCTATTGAACATCTGGGGATTTCTTGCATATACAAAATAGTTTACTATGAATTCAGTACGTGCATAATTTGAAGTCATACTTTTAACAAATAGTTTGAAAGTATGCGGTTTTGGATACGGATCAATATTAACCTCTACAGGGTGTGGCCCGATTCAAGGCTTGTCAGATCAAATTATTGATTCAAATAATTCCTCAGGTGTTACTACAAACAGCAGGTCCAAACTCCATGTGATCTGCAGAGTCCCTCTGCACCTTTAAGAAAAAGCTAAAGACCCAGCTCTTTCATGAATACCTACTAACTTAATGATGATGGTCTCCATATTATTGATGATGATGATGGTAATGACGATGGTTTTTGTTTGATAACGACGACTTATAAGATGGTTTCTATACTGATTAGAGCTCTCAAGAACTGCCCTCAATGTTGTGCTTTGCCTCTGGTCACTTCCTGTCAGCACCTGTGTGTCCAATCAGACTCAAAGCTGATCGTTTGCTCTTACTGACATTGTTCCCTTTTTTCTAGATCCTTGCTTGTGTTGTTCTTACTCTCTGATGTACGTCGCTTTGGATAAAAGCATCTGCTAAGTCAATTGTAGAATTGTAGGTGGTCTGGTTGAATCAACTCATGTGTGCGTTCGGTGGATTATGATGTTAAAAATCGTTTGAAACTGCCCTCATGTCTGTTGTCTCCGATGTTATTAAATCAGTAAAGACTTTAAAATCATCTAGTGTGAGGCCAGCCTTAAGTAATCCTTTGATAATGAAGCAGAAGATTCAGTGAAAATGACACATCTCTCACTATCTCTGGAGGTTTTATTGACTGGATTAATCAAAAACCGAGTGTTATTTTTATCCAAGTGTCGAGTCATGTTTAACAGGATTTCTATCCACAGCGACCATTAGAAGTTGGAAACTAATTTTCCAATTATTCCAACACCACATGAATGTTGGGCCGCTCTCCAGTTGGTGCTGGTAAACCGTTGCAGAGAGAGTACACAAACACTTCCAAAAAAGTATTCATTCTGATTTTTATGAGTCTATTGAAAATGTTCTTAAAACATGGCACAGAAATGCAAAAAAAGGTAGGTTTATTGGAGCTCTTTTGTTTTTTACCCGGAGCAAGAGTCCAGAGAGTTTGTGTCCGGCGGCCCGTTTGATTTATGATTCTGGGCTCGGTAAGGAAATGTAGTTGGCTTGAGGGAGAAAGTCAAACAAGGACGAGAATCTCAATCAAGTTTGTCGAAGTTATTGAAAGAAAACCAGATGTTGAAAGGCAGTGTTCTGACTTGACCCCTAGAAAGGTTGTTATTGAATAAGCACATACCCTCAGAATACTCTCGCTCACCAAACAAAGTGTCAAAAAAATCCCCTCTGGTACACTCTGTTTATGATATTTCCCTCAAATGACCCTGAAAGGAAGATATGTGAAGATACTCCAGAGTGTCGTTCAGCTGCACAAATCCTGACCTAAAGAAAATTTTACTGTAGCCAATCTCCATGGCTCCAGGAGGTCATGTGATTTGGATCGAACTTGTTGCAGTTTGTCGGAACAGTAGCCGGGGGACCAGCAGACAACGTGACCTTGCCCCGCTCCCAAAATGTCAGTTCTCACACTATCCTGTACTACGGAGGCCACAGAGGGACATTTTTCTAAAGGTCAGTTTCTCCGGGGATGCTGCTGTGAGAGAAAAGGAGTCGAGCCAATTACGCTCCAGTTTATGTTCCAGAATATAAATGACTACGGCAGCCCCGGGCAGGTCAACAGGCCATGAAGAGAGCAATCAAAGGATTAAATGTTGAGTCCTTAAACCAGATCAGTCACGTCCAGAGTCCCTGGAGCTGCGGGGGAAGTCCGTGTCCTGGTCTTTTTTTTAATTGCCTGGTTGTTGTTTTTTTCACCTTTGGGTCACCAGGAGAAATTAGTCCCTGAGGTGAAGGTGTGCCTCAGCAAACAAAGTCTCCATCGAGGTAGAAATATTCAGGAACATGCAATCGCCTCTTCAAAGAGAGTGGTTAAGTAATCAAACAAAACCACCAAATCATAGGAGAGATGGTTCTGATTGAATTTTTAAATAAGGGTATATCCATACCTTTGGGAAAACAACATCCCGTCATATTCTTCTGCTTCTGGCTTGTACTTCAACAAGTAATTTATCATCTCAGTCGTATCATTATCAGTCGTTTCCTTGGCAGCCATATCTATACCTAAGACAGTCATGGAGCAAAAAAATATTTATTGTCGTCCTATATGCAAAAAAATCCTGAGTTCTTCTCCAGAAAAAGAGCAGATCGTATCGGCCCCAAACCCCTTTTGTTTATTTGTGACAGCGACCCTCAAATGATTTATGAGTGGAGAGACATTTCGCCCACTAACTCGCCCATTAACAATTATGTAAATGGTAAAAAATGGCCAGAAGCTTGAATAGTTATTTTCTAGTCTTCTGAATACTCAAAGCTCTTTTACACACCTACACATTCACACCCATTCACACACTGATGGTAGAGGGTGCTATGTAAAGTGTTTATCAGTAGCAGCGGGAGCTACTTGGAGTTAGGTGTCTTGCCCAAGGACATGTGCCCACAGGAGCTGGGGATCGGACCCCCGGACTTCCAGTTGAGAGATGACTGACTCTACCAATTGGGGGTTACATAACCTTAGAGGTGAAGTTTGTGTGGGTGCTACATGTAATGGTTATAGAGCGCCACAGGAATAAGTCCTAAAACCCAGAAGTGAGTTAGTTTTGAGCGCCATGGGGTCTAACGTTTAAAAGTCAACGGGGATTTTGAATGTGTTTGTGGTTAGACTCCTGAAATAAGGTCTGTGGTTAACACAAGCTGAAGAGATGTTGGTGTTTTGTTAGAGCACATAAACTACGTTAGGTAATACCTCCACTTGTGAAGTTTGAAGTTTTTACTCGTCTTTAAAAAGGCGGTTGCTAACAAGCGGCTAAATGTGATTACAGTGGTTGTTGGGGACAATAAAGGTCATCACGCCGGACACAGAGGGCGGGAACTCTCTCACTAGTCGGAGATGTCTCCTGTAGGTTTAATCTTTAGGTTAAGGTGAATATTATGTTAGTAAACTATTTATTAAGCTATGTGGATTAGTTTATCAGAGATCGTCTGAAGCATAACGCTTGTCACGTCACAATCATCTAACCGTGGTGTAGTTAGCTTGTAGCATAACGTTAGCTTTTTACTTCTGCCGGCTGCATTAACGCTTCAAACATCATATAAATGGCGTTCATCTGTGAAGATTATCCTGCTGAACAAAACACCTACTCTTCAGAAACGTGCGTTTGCCACAGAGATTATTTTCTGCAATGATCCAAAATCCAATGAAAACATCCCACAGGAAAATTCTCGTTAGACCCCATGGCGATGCTACTTCCGGGTTGGACTACAAAAATACATCATATTGTTTGTTCTCTATTGGTTATGGATTACAGCTCTTCTCTCACAGTCAGTGTCATCATAAATGTTGTCCTATGGTTGTGCTTTGAGGGATACTCTCTGACCAGCATTGCCCTCAGAAATAGCCCCCATGTAAAGTCGTTGTCACATTTGTATGAATGTTTGCCGCCTCTGATGTAAGAGTTCATTTTCCCGTTTGTTGTTGATCGTCATCCCTTCCATTGGCATTTTTATTTGGCTAAAAATGTTTTCGATTATTTTGTTTGGATCCCCAAGTCCTGCATTCTTTGTTAATGAGGAGGTAGGCCGACTGGAAAACAATGCAGCTTCACAACCATTCATCATCCTCTGCATCTTTTCTCTCTCCCTCCCTCCCCTTCATCCCAAACCACTTGTCACTACCGCCAGCTTCCTCTCCCGCCACTTCATCCACTGACTCCACTAACACCATCCATGCTACTAATGCCAACAGCAACGGTAAGCAACCCTCATCTCGCTCGTACTCCTTTTCATGCATCCTTTTGACTCCCTTGTCTTTCTTTTTCATCGTGCCGTTAGGCAGACCTCTTCTCGAGGAAGTCATTTACAGTTCATTAGTAAAAAACCATCATCTTTGATGGAAGTAAATACTAATGCCCTGAAGTTATTCAATGTTTGACCTTTCAAGGATCCATGAAGAATAGCTTGGAGCTATTTTATTTCATGTACCTCTGAAGATTCAAACGCTCTATAATTGATTTGTTCACTCTGTTATTCATTATCTACTCGAGGAGGACTCAGCTAATTCTGCTCTGATGAACTGATGGATATGAACGAGTTCCTCTCAGGAGGAATAAGACTGGTTAAATATTATCTTCCAGTGCATTAGAAAATGAGCTCCCCAAACTTTTCATTAGTTCATTAACCTTTTGGTCGTTCTTGTTCTTCTGAGGAGTTGTAATGGCAAATGAATGTTCCCGGGATTTTATTAAACTCAGCGTTTGTTCTTTGATTAGAGTAATAAGGATTTCTTTCTTTTGCTCCAACAGTTCACAGTTGAATATTAAATATGTACCTCAAATGACATTTGGTGTTTTTGGACCGCAGGAACTTTTCCATAGTTCATGGAACTGTTGAAAGCCGTCCCCCTTTTTTATTGATTCCACGCCGATGGAACTATAAACTATCTGAGTTCCTTGAACCCCGTTTACAGGAACCTTTTAAGCTACTGATTGAGAGTAGGTACTCTCCAATCGGCATTGTGGTGTGAATGCAGACAGAAAAAAGTCCCCATGGTGATCCCCAGAACTGTTTGGTCCGAAAACACCTATGGACGCTTGCTTTCCCCACAGTCGTCTTATCCATGAGAGTGTAAACAGTTTCTGAGTGTTTCAGGACGGTGTGGACGTACTGGATTTTCACTGAGCAGCATTCAAACCATTTTATTTACCATGTTTGCTCCCTTTTTTGTTCTGCTATATCCTATAATTTGTCATCTCCAGTTCTTCCTCCCATCACTCCGTCTTCATCCACCATCCCTACCACTAGCATGCCACTAACCCCAACCATGAGTCCCACCACCGCCACCAGCAGCAGCAGCAGCACAGCCAGCTCCTTCTCTTCCTCCTCTGGTAAGGCTTCATCTGCTTTGCTGCTGGTTTGTGGTTTGCCAAGAGCATCTCAATACTAACCATGCACATTAAAAAAAGTAATAATTGAATGTCGTCCCACATTTTTTAAAACATATTCAGGTTGGGGAAGCCTTCAAAAAATTGTCTAAGGAACATGAACAATAGAGTTACTATAGGCCTACAGATTTTTAAGTCGTTTGGAGAATATATTACCCACTCCTCCGAGAGATTTATGACAGGAAATATGACATCCCATTGGTGCTTGGTTGGGCTGCCTCAATATAGTTGACCAAACATTTGTCTAAGATGATGTTAAGTCCACGTATTTGCATTTTTTAGAAAGTCACAGGTCATGCAATACCTAAAACTCTTTAAGTTCTTAACTCAAAAGTTCCTGTTAAAACAATCATTGCTGCTCTCAATCTTTCCCTTTAAATGTGGATGTGGCCGTGTGGGTAATGTAAGTATGGCGTAGTCTGGCCTGTTTATCAAAATGGAAATGGGTTTCAAGTACAGCAGGGATGTAAATAGTCACTTTTTTATGTTTACTACACTCTTTAAATACAGAATCGTCTGTATTTAAAGCTATCTTGATGTTCAACACCCTTCACAAATTAGCTAGTTAGCTAATTAGCAGCTACAAGCAAAGTTTATGCTAACTGAATAAGCCTTAAGAAAGTGAGGATTCCCAGCTATACTTCAGATAAAAGAAGCTGAATACTTATTCAAAGATCATTTCTGCTTTGCTCTTAGGGTTGTCTTTAAAAGGAAGCTATCTTTGTGAAGGATTTATAGCCAAGAAACCTATTAATACAGCTTTAACAGGATTATCAAATCAGTGCCGGCTGGCGTAGTTTCTCACAGATGGACCGGGATGTAATGTTTCAGTTTGTTAGCTTAAAGCTAAATGGAATTTGCCATTCACAGGATATCAGATTTAGCCTTGTGATCGTGGTAATTTTAACTGAAGAGCGTTTCTTAAATAAATAGATACTAAATTAGTTTATTAGCATCTCGACAGTCTGTAAAGCTACAGGAGTGGCATTGTGTCACTAAGGAAGTGAATAAAAGATGATGCTACAGTGCTTAGGCTCTCAGAAAAAAGACGGTTTGTCCGGGGGTTTTCTTGAAACTGCTAGGTTCATATGCTACTCTGGGTTCCAACAAAATATAAAACCGTCTGCTGTAAGTTAAATGAAGAATACTTTTTGTCAACTTAATTGTGTTAGAAATGGAGGGCTTAACCATGCTAGCTCCTTCATACCAGTTGTCCCTGTAGAACAAGTTTATGTATACCATTCTATCTCAGCCCTTCCTCATGTAAAAATCATCATAACTACTTGAACAGAAGAGTCTTTGTTTGGGGCAGCATGAGTCCTTGTTCTTAGCCTGAAATAAACAGATTTAGCTTCTCATTGACTGTCAGATTAAGTCTGATATTAAGCAATACAGACAACAATACTTCAATCAAAATTGACCAGAGATGCTTTTGGGAAACCACCTTGGAACCAAATGTCAAAAAGGCTTCCATTGATCAACTTTTTTGTTTTGCTTTTTGCTCTGAATCAAGAAAGACTTTTGAGATTGGTTCTGAAACCAAACAGGCTAGGAGCTTGTCCCATTACCACCGTTAATGGTTTTATGCTTTATGTTAATGACTCATTGTGCTGATCAGTTATGCCTGCCACTACCATCGCCATCACCACCAGTGCTGCTACGCCTTCATCCTCTGCCACTAATGTTGCTTCAGCCAGCAGTACACCACATGGTAAGGTAGCTAACAGAATATTAACTCTAGCTAACTCTGTAAGTCAAGGTTCTGACTTACAGCTTTGAGGTGTTTATGTTGAGATCTTGTACACAGATTGGTGCATATAATACCTTCAGCATGTGTGATATAAACTGACTGATATTCTGTGATTGTTTACTTCCCATGTAGCCCAACAGACAACCAGCAGCACGCCAACTGTTTCCTCTGCTACCACTAACCTCCCAGCTACTAACCCTACAACCCATGGTAAGATCAACAATAACGCTGTGAAGCCACAGATCAGACTGTAAAGCTTTATTTACACAACTTAGAAGACTGCTGCTGTGAGTAAATACATTCTGGAAGGTACAAAACCAAACGGTATGTGACTCTGTATTAGGGCTGGGCGATATGGACCAAAACTCATATCTTGATATTGATTAGCTGAATGGTGATGCTCGATATATATCAATATGCCTTTTATTAACAGTGAAAACACATGGAAAATAAACTACCTGTTTGTGAATTTAAAAAGTAATATTATAAAATAAAAATGTTCCTTAAATACAACAAAAGAGAGAGAGAGGAGGAGCAGGGTTAAGAGGGACAGACAGTCAGTCATCATCAGTGAGATGAGAATAAGGTGACCTGGCACCTCTGTAACGTTATTTTAATGCAACATAAACTATATCGATATTAATGATATTGTCTTACCCTATATCTTGTTTAAAAATATATCGAGATATCTTAAAAACTCGATATATTGCCCAGCCCTACTCTGTATTGGTGAGGGTTAGAGGGATCAGACTTTACTGTAACTGAGTAAAAAAAAGTATGTCCATGGCATCGCAGAACAGAGATTACTGCAAATGTTTTCATGACTTTGAAACATAGGCCATGTTTACTGAACACAGAAGCGTTTTTAATTTAAGTTATCAAAACATTTCTGTGTTCAGACGACAACGTTTTGATAACAACCACCACTGTGTACACGAAGCTCAGGCAATCTGTTTGCCTGATTTAGGACGGTTAGCATCTAAAAATCTGGATTCTTGCTTTAGACCTATTTATTTGTATTTACGATGGCTGTCTTTGAGTATCAATGGTTCGCTTTGATTCAACATGACTTGATTGAGAACAATTCCCATTTTTTTCTGAATTCTAATTATTTAACACCTTTCAGCAATCTACTCATAATTAACATTTCAAAAACATGCTTCCTTATTCAAATGAATTGAAACCACCTCTGCTTACGCCCCTCTTGTCTCATTCTGTCTTTCATTACCACTTACAGTGCCAGGAACTTCTCCTCCGCTGCTGTTAGTTGCTACTAACCAACCAACCACTAACATAGCTGTAACTGCTGCTTCCTCTCGGGGTAAGAAGCACATTTGCTCTTCTAAGGCAATCGAGGTTGGTACTTTCTGCTGAATTTCCTGTCCAGTCACATCCTTTATACGTCCTTAATTCCTCAGCAGACATGTCCTTTGTCTTGATTTTAAGCTTTCCTTATCAGAAGGTGTGTTTCAAATTGTTTCTTTTCCCTCTTTGGAGATGACATTTTTCCTGTTGCTGTTTGAACCAGTTGTCCGCTGATACAGTTAGATTAGTTTTTAGTCGAATCTTATCTAATCACGTTTTGTTCTGTCTTCCAAGTGGCTTGTGTTTTATTTAGTTAAATGTTTTTCAAGCTTTCTGTTTCATCATCGTTAGAGCTTCTGTAATTTCTGTTGTGTTACTAACAATGAAATCCAAAGAGCACCGTAGATTCGTCCCACAAAAATCTCTTCTGGTGTAGATTTCATTCATATTGTACATTAAATGACCTAATCTTTCACTGTTTTATCAACTTGTTCATGCTTTAAACTTGTCTTGCTTTTTTGTGTGGTTTCTTTTCCTTTTCTTTGTAACTTGTCTTTGATTAGTTGGAACTTTTTTTTCTGTCTTTTTGTGATATTTGGGATTGCAGATCTGAATTAGAAATGTCTGTTGCCTCTTTTTTCCATTGTATATACGTCTGGTTTTTGAGTTTCTTCGCTGAATATCCCTGTATGCTATAATTCATTATCTGTAACCTGCTTTTTCAACAAAATAACGCCTGGTTTGACGACAGCGAAGGAATCTGCAAAGAAATTTCCAACCAAAGCTTCAGCCAGTGCTGCTCCTGCTGAAATAGTTAATCCTCAGAAGTTGGATGACCTTTCTTCCGACTCAAAGCCTCAGGCTGCTGGTCAAACTGCTCTCTACAAAAGATTGAGGCATCGTAGGTCCTTTGCATCCAGCCATTCAAGTCCTCCAATTAAATCCTCAAGACTCTCGGATGCGGCTTCCAAACCCAGACCCTTGGCTCCACGCCCAGGCCCCCCAGTTATATCTGAGGCATCTAATCCCAGACTTCCAGTCTCCTTTCACCGGCCCCGAGGCCATCGAAGCTCCAAGATCTCCCTCGGGTACATCTCCACCCCTCTGATCAGGAAGGGTAAGAATAGGCCAAGCACTGTAAGGCGTCTAGCTACAACCAATACACCGCCCAGGTCCGTGGTTTACATGACGAAACCAACTGCAAGGACACCTGAACTCAAATCCAATAAAATGCCAACAGCCACAACACAGATGGGCATATTGACACGGACAGCTGGATACACGCATGGACCTGATTTGAGAAATGCTACACACGTGTTTGGAAAAGTAGTCCAACCTACATCAATTCCAAACTTTTCGCAACCATCAATCTCCAAAGAGGACTTGCATACTACCACACAAGGCTCAAAACTCCCTCCTGAATCAGGGATCCAACTTTTGTCCCAAGAATCATCTCTGTTGCAACGTAGAGATGAGGCATCCTCGTCATCTGTGTTGTCCCCGTCGTCAGCGCTTAGCAACAGAAAGAACAAACCTGCAGGGCCACAGTGGCTACTGGGCACAAGAGATAGAGATAACGAAACGATTGCCATGGGTAACTTGACAGATCCTTTGGAACCAATGGTTGATGAGTACTCGTCTGGGTATGAGCCGTTTATGTTTGAGTTAACCGAGGAGAGCGGTTCTATTGGCTTGTACGAGTTTGATGCTGCTTACTCCTTGGATGAACCCGTCACTGTCCAACCAGCATTTATGGGCACCGACCCCAAAGACGAACCATCGTTAAATGGGTCAGACCCTCATGGTGCTTTACCTCCCCTTACACTCCTTCTATATGCTTCCGAGGGAGAAAGTGAGAATAAGCCCTCTTTACAATATCATAATGAATCGCACATCTTCACAGATGACGTTGTAAAAGGCAGCAAACTCTCCCTGACTCACTCAGAAGATGGATTAATGCCTGAAACATTGATTTCCCTCAGCAATTCTCGTATAACTGTTTCTCAGGCTCTGACGGCAGATCAAACTCACCACAGGGCTCCAAGTAATACTAGTTCAAGTGGACAAAATCTAGTGGAAATTTCCCACACACAGTCTGTCACTCCTAAAATGGAAACATCGACCTCTCAGCCAACACCATCCCTGCTTACTCCCTCCCTTTCATCCCTTCTCTTTCTACAGTCAACACCTTCTAAGCCCATGGTACAGCTAAGCTCCCCGGCTTTCTTAGCAGAGGAGATTTTCCCCACGCAGATCTTCTATTCTCCCTTGCCACAGAAGGAAGATTTCATCCAGATGTACCCCGTCTCACTTTCTACAAACCTCCTTGAATTCCCTTCTGATACACGTCCTTCCCCCCTATTCCCTTCTCTTCCCTTTTTGTCTGCATCTTCCCTCCTCACCTCCTGTCATACCATCTCTCTATCGGCTTCACCATCACTCTCTACTGGTACTTTGCAGATTTCTTCCTCTCCTTCCCTCAAGACCACCTCCTTTCCACCCGTTTCTGATTCTAAACAGCCCTCCTTCTTCCTGCCTTCCTCATCCCAGCAGGCCAAACTAAAGCTTTCAGACACAGACGATGTTGCAGAATCTGTTCACGTTCCTGAGCCAAATAAAGTTAGCAGGAACTTTCCTTCTTTTGTATTGTCATCTCTGTCTCCATCCTCAAACCTTCAAAAAGACTTTGAGGCGACAAGAGCTGACACTACATCCTTGTTGTCACTTCCTTCCTTTTCCAAAGTCCCAACTGAATCTCAGATGCCAGTTGTTGATGGCGCACTGTTACTTTCTGCTGGAGAGCTGTCTAACAATAAATCAGAATCCATAAAAAGTCAATTACAAGACTCTGAGAGTAGTCAACTCCTTGGCAACCCATCAGGTCAGCTTGTCAATTCAGTTGGTACTTTTTTAGACTCCTTGTTGAGCCAAATTGAGCCAACTCCCTCTAGACTATCCACAACGGATTTACCGCTTCAAACGGAGACAGATTCGTCCCAGCTGGAGTTGCTTGACCTTGAGTTGGGTTCATCTGTGGTTTTGTGGCCTTCCTCTCAAGCAGCCAGTCGGTCAGTTAGTCAGTTCTTGGTTAATCCTGACCAAGAAGAATTAGGAAACATTGATAGTCTGCCAGATGAGTCTGCAATTGGCTCTACATCTCTGGCAACAGCTGATATCTGGGCCCCCGAAGGCATCCCAGCTCTGCATCGAGGAAATAAAAATGGAACCCAGCATTTGCACTCTTCTTTGTCTTCTAATTCTTCTTCTTCTTCTTCAAATTCTCATGACCTCCTGCATGTTGCTAAGCCGGCTGAACAGGTGTTAAGAGAGGAAGCTGCAATGTCTTCCTCCTTATCCTCCCCTGACCCTGTGGTTGAGGACCCTCTCGTCTTAACTCAGACATCTTTATCACAAGAGAAACACACTCCCGGCCTGCTCTTTAACAGAGATCCCTGGAGGCTGCAGCAAACAAGCGACGGTAACAAATTCGGAACAAACACCAACACTGATGCTCAGAATAACTCGAGAGGCTCTCAGGGACTCCCGAAGTATGATGATGTATTGAATCACCGCACTTACCCTTCGTCAAATCCATCTGTCATGTTAGGAACCCAGGCGATGGCACTCCACAGCAGCCGGAGTGTAAACCCAGGCCCCCCAGAGCCAGAGCATGCTTCAGGCTTGACACAAGAAAACACTGAACCCCACCACCATCTGTTTGTGAATGCAAGTGAGGGACATAACGAGAAGAGTCAGAGGCTAAGACAGGATGCACAAGATGCAGAGGAGTATGTGGAAGTTATGGGGCTGCAGCAGCAATACTCCCCTCTCCTTTTACCCTCCATTTTGCTTTCTCTTCCTCTTACAGCAACACTCACACCACCTTTTCCTTCTCATAAACTTTCTCCCATCCATCATGCAGTTGCTCCCTTTATGACTGTCTCCTCCCTCCCCCTCTCATCCATCATAACCCCTTCTCTCTCTCCTCTCCGCCTTGGCTTGGTTGCGACGCCACCCGTGTCCGCTGGTATGGAAGAGGTAGAAATTGGTTCTTTGTTGCCAAGTTGGCCGACTGCTAGATTCCACCAGCCCACAGCAACCCAAACCCCCATGGGCAACTATTTACAATCCTTCCAAATGTCTACCAAATACCCTGTTAGCCAGTCAACAGAGTCAAACCAGCAGTATGTCACAGTTAGCCTGTCACTACCTCTCGACCAAGCCTCCACACCCCCTAATTACAAATTGAAATCCAGCCACTCAATGCCTTATACTTCGGCTGATGATTATCACAAGGATGAGATTTTGGCACAGCTGGCAAACACCACACAAAAAGCCAATGCTTCAAGGTTTGTCGACGGTCTAGTGTCGCCATCGAAAGCCAGTTATAACCTCACTGCAAATGATATACGGTTCCATCTCTCTGCTGGATTTGACCCTGCTGACATTATTCCAAAAATACATACTGCTGGTGAACATGCCTCTGCTGTAGAACCGGTTTCTGATGGGAACAAAATTGACAATAACACTCTAGATGTAATGGAAAATGCTCCAACAGGCCATCAGCTTAATAAAAGTCTGATTCCAGGGGCTACACTGAGCTCTGAATCATTTTCTGTTGAAGTGCAAACTACTTTTCCAATTTATGAACCCAGTTATCAGCCCAGCTCTGCAGCTTCTACACATCCAACTGGTGCTCCAGTTATTTCAAACCCCCCACAAACTTCTGGCCTCAATACCCCCTCCCCCACGCCGGCTTCCAGATCCACCGTTTATTCTTCTACCTTTGCCCAGAGTCAAGGCTTCATTTTTGGACCTGAGGAGTTCACACCAGGCTCAAATGATATCTCTCTGTCAAATGCAACCACAGTTTTAACACATGAAGACTCTCCTCCGGTGCCAAAAATAACGAACACTACAAAGGCTGAAAATTGTACAGCTACGATAGATAATGGAAGGTTGGAAGGATCCTTGGGGAATTTGACAGACAGCAAACAAAGGCCAGATCTCAGTGTGGATGCAGGCACATCAGCGAAGTCAAATTCAACCATTTCAAAGCTTGCTTTGAACTCAAATCCAACTGTGTCGAATCACAGTAGAAATCAGAGCTCAGGAGCAGTTGTAAATGGGGCCTTGAATAATTATGACCATTCCCACCCTTCTCCTACGCTACCTGTGTTCATCAACGCTCACCATTTCATAACCACAAAGAACGCACCATTCAAACCGCTTACTACGTCAGCCAGCAGTGGTGGCAGCAGCAGCACCCTAAAAAAGGCCATGGTGCACCCTGCACCTGGATCCCCGTCTGTGGATTTAGCAGCCAAGCCGACGTTGCCATGCCAATGTAAACAAGGCTTTCATATTACATGTCTGTGTGGACTGTCATCAGGGAACAGTATGTCATGCAGTAACCAGAAACAGTAGATTTAGATAATTAAAATACAAACAATCCGTAGTGACAGCAGCATGCACTGTACAAAAACAATCATTGCAGTAACTTGTATTAAGTCTTAAAGCTTGTCTCACAAGGCAAAAAGTTAACTCAAGTCTTAACTTAATGAGGCGATGCATCATTAAATACAAACTACACGGCTGAAAGTCTTTGGACACCACTTTAAACACACTTAACGGTACTTATCGGCCACTTTTATTTGTCCTGCTTTAGGCTTCTTTGGAACACTTAATACTCCAGCGTTCAGTGACATGTTGGACAAAAATAGTTCTCTAAATTTGTGGTATTTTCTTCATATTCTCCTCCATAGCAAATTGCAACCTTGCAGAACATTATCGCCAACATTTGACCTGACGTTGTCGCGCACCAAACTATCGTCCAGATTGTTTACTTCGCCTCATTCAGTTTATTTACTTTACTGTTGGTGCCCTCGGTTACTGATTCAGAATTTAGGCTGCAGTGTGTCTGACCTTTCTTCTCACCGAAGTTGTCAAGATGGCAACCATTTGGGGTTAGAAATGGCCGGCCATCCATACTCAACTAGGTCGTTATTAATGTTCAAACATTCAAAATCGAAAGTGTAAAAACAGCAGGACGTATAATATGAGACCGTGAATGTTTTTCTGAGTTCGGTGTGGAATAATTCGACTTGACAGCACACGTCAAGTCAATCCAACGTCCTTTGGATGGACTGGAATGTAAACTATAATCCATACTATGTTCAACATATGTCTGAAATATTGAGGTGTCCACAGACTTTTGGCCTTAAAGTTTGTAACGGCTCAATGCATAACAAAACTTCTCTATTCATTCAGTAGATGATGCCACTTTGAGGTTAAAAAAAAATCAAGATTTTAAGACTGAATACATAATTAAATTACCTCTGAAGGTGGTTGGGTTTTGTTGTGTAGTGTCTGAGTAGTGGTTATATCCATAATTAGACTTTTTAGACTTTTTCTCTGTACCCGTTCAGCCGTGGTCTTTATCACTAAATGTCAATCCGTTGAACAGGTGGGATCTCTGAAGTGTGGGAGGTGGTGATTGGTTCTTCATAAGTTTGGGCCTCATGTTGGACTTTGAAATTGAATCTGGTTGTCCAATCAAATGGTGGTATTTCGACCTGTGCTAATTGAAATAGACTGATTGTGGTGCATTTTTCTTGTCCGTCATTACAGAATAGGCCTTTCACCTTTGGGTCCTTGTTTTCTTTGACTCTACACACCTTTTAATCCTCACTTTTTATGATCTGGAGTCACATTTCCCTCTTTTTATTCCCATTTCAGCTTCTTGGTAGAGATGTCCTGCTGCGCTGCTTTACTCTCTAAAAGATAAACTACACACACACTTCCTGTTTTTACAGTGCACTGTGAAACAGAATGTGTGAGCAGCTTCTCTCTGAACCTCAGAGAGAGGTTTCAGTAAAAGTCTGCGGCTTGCAGGGTCTCCCACCAGAACTGATGGAGTAGGAGTCTGCTGACCTTTCATCAGCCTTTACTCACTGTTATAGACACTAGAGTGGCACCTAGTGGCCAATGTGAAGCATAGCAGGAGAGCTGGGAGCCCTTAAAATGCCAGATCACAGAGGAGAGAGCTTCAGTTTGGGATATTCATATAAGACTGAACAAATTGTGAGTCTGCTGCTGGAGACTTCATGATAGTTTGACATGACTTAAACCAAAATTGTGAGACATAAAATCAGAATTTGACCATTTTGAGAAAGGTTGCATTCCATCTTTGATGTTGAACCAATTTAAAGGACAGTGTATGAACTATTATAACAATAACCATGGGAGATTGAACCCTTTAGAGCAATGCTTCTCAACCTGTCTAGCCTAAGAACCCACCAATACCTCCTAAATGAGAAATGACACCCAAAACTTCTGAAAATATTCAACCACTCAAATTCAATTATTTTCATTTTTTTGTTCTTTGATAATTAAGAACCCTATTCTCAAATCTTTCAAATCGAGTTCTTATAAGTTTAAGAACCTGAAACTTTTCTTGAAAGACCACCTGACAAACAGTTTGTAGTGTTGTACACTGAGCAACAAGTCATGATGGATTGAGTCTCATATGACGTGTTGTCTTTGTTTGTTTGTCCCCTTTAATGATTTTCATTCACATTCCTGTTTCATTATTATTTTTTATTTATTTGTAGTTTGGACCATAAAATATCAGGACATTAACCAGCTTTAAGTTTATAATGTGATGTGAAAAACAGAAAAATAATGCAAGTGATAGAGAGTAACAATGAGAACCATGGACAGAATCAGAAATGAAATAAAATGTGAGGCACAAATAAATATTTGAAATAATCTAAAGAAAAATGTACCTAATAAAACAGAGATGATTTGTTTTTCAAATTGAATTTCCAAATTTGTAAATGTGGGAGGAAACCGAAGCGCTCGGAGTAAACCCACACCACCCAGGACTCCACGTGGGCTCACATGTCGTCCTGTGTGGCCCTGGTGGGACCTGAAGTCCTTCCTCATATCCAGGTTAGACCCTCTGAGCTAGGAGCCAATGAGAGGCTGATAACACAGAGAATAACCTGAACATGAGGTCTGACGTCAGGCCCCAGGAGACCTTTCTCACAGCTGTCATAGCAGGAGCTGAAAGGCTCGCTGCTACACAAAATGACGGCTGTGAGAAAGGTCTGTTGTTAGCAACCGCCTTTTTAAAGACGAGTAAAAACTTCAAAATTCACAAGTTACATGTGGTAACGTAGTTTATGTGGTCTAACAAAACACCAACATCTCTTCAGCTTGTGTTAACCACAGACCTTATTTCAGGGGTCTAACCACAAACACATTCAAAATCCCCGTTGACTTTTAGACGTTTGACCTCATGGCGCTCAAATGCTAACTTACTTCAGGGTTTTAGGACTCCTTCCTGTGGCGCTCTATATAGACAATAAAATTAAATAAAATGAACTTGACCTTTAAGGGGCAGCGGGGGTTCTGTTGTGGGTATGTCTCGGTCTTGGTTATTGCGGTCCTGACTACAACACTATACTTTAAATCCTTGAGCTTATATACTTAAAGCCAGCGAGATGCATCAACAATAAACTCCAAAGAGTCTTGATCTCTAAATGAATGATGATTACCATTAACCTCACGTGAAGCTTCAGTCTCCAATAAACGTGTAACATCTGTTTGAGTCTGAGCAGTAAGTGTGAGAGGTGTCAGACTGCAGGCTCACACTCAAAGTGTGAAATCCTCAAAGATGGAATGACACAGTCAGATACTAAATCTGTATAAGCGCCTCTGTCGACAGAAACATGTTTGGCTGCGGCTTCCATTACATCTGCTATGATCCCATTCACCCAAAGATATCCTAATAACTGCTCTGCCTCCTCTCCTCAGCATCAATATCCCTCCTCATCATTTCAGGCTGTGAAATTGGATTTTTACATAACTCGATTACCTCCGACGGCTCCATTCATCTCCTGCTCTGCGGCACAAAACGGAGTTCCATTATTTGAGTGAAACAGCGTGTGACAAATTGAGACTGAAGAATCATTTTCTGTTTTCTGCAGAGGTGTTGTTCTACAGGATCTCCTTCGTGGTGGATGACGGGGACTCTGAGCTGACGCGGGCTGATGTGGATCGGGCCGTGGCTCTCTGGGTAAGAAGAGTCCAGTTTCAGGAAGACGAGGCGGCAATGTAATGTGGAGATTGACGCAATTTCACACCAGCGTTGTCCAGATAGCAGACAGCTCGTCTCTGTTATCACAACATTGATTTCGTTAACGCCCAAACATCGTCCTGCACACCAGTTAGTGAACTCAAAGGTTTTGGTATATTGCTCCTGTAGGTTTGTTTAACCTGCAGCAGTGAAACAGACCATAATGGCTGCCATGTTAGGGAAGATTCACCCAATAGAAATGCGTCCATTAAAATAATAATAATAACTTTATATATGGAGCACCTTTTCCCTCTCACATAGAGGTCACTGCAGGGGACATGTAATCAAACACTGTTTGGGGTTTTAAAGGAATGCTTTCACATCAGCCACTTCAGTAAATAGGCAGGAGCCTGTAAAGCTTTTTACCCCGCTGGTCACACCTACCAGTGGTGTGGGGAGCCAGACGGTTTCGACAGGGATGGGCGAACCGGGCCACTGACTGCTGCAGGGTGACCGGAAATGTTAGAGGTCCAGTCAGTAAGATATGTAGTAAATGAAATGAAAAGATTACCTTACTATATCATCAGACATGTATGTAACTCTGATGGGTACTGCAGTCTAAATTCTAAACATCATAGAGAGCTGTCAGAGAAGCCAGCACTTCAACATAGCATGTTTCCTTAATGATCAGATAGTAAGATACCTTTATCATCTCACTCTCTACACATCTCACTGATTGGATCTTTTACGGGTGGAAAATATCAGGATTTAGGAATACTTGGACTACGTGACCCATAATGCCAGGCACGTCACAGAGTGCAGCTTCTATTAAACAGACACTGAACTTGTAGAAATGCTTCAGAGCGTCACTCTGTCTGACTCCCTCAGCAGCACCCCGAACACTCCTGCTGTTTTATTGGATCAGTCAATGACTTGAATTGTTTTTTCTTCTTGCAGCTCAATCAAACATTTCTGAACTGGACCCACGCTGTCTACATCAACTCCAGCAGGTAATCCAGCAACAGATTTATACTCGCTGATCAAACAAACAAGTGCAGGGAGGAGATTAGTTTTAGAACACAATCACATCCTGAAGGTATCACAGAGTCTCTTCATGAAACCACCCAGACTAACAGAAATAAACCAAGTTATTTATACATATTCACAACTACACCTGCCACTCTCATCAACCAGTGAGTGTGAGTGGGAGTGTGTTTTAGCTTTTTCAAATCTCTCCCTGTCCTGTTTGACTCTTCAGGATGACGCAGTGCCCTGAAAAGGTTTTAGTCTTTTGCACCTAAATAAATTTGCCTTCAGTGATTGGTGTGCTGCAGTACTTTCTCTGGAGCCTGCCTGAGAGAAGGAGTCCACTGAAGTAGATTTTGAATGCCTTCTCTGAGAGCGCTGACCTCCATCTGTGGAGCAGCTGAAGCAAACAAGTTGCCCCCGAGTGACGGCTTCATTGAGCTCCCTCACTTTCCATTTAAATTGAATTGTTAAGACATGAACTATCTTTAAAGGTTTAGTTTTGGGACTTTATTTACAGACAGGACAGTGGATAGAGTCAGAAATCAGAGAGAGAGAGAGGACAGTGGATAGAGTCAGAAATCAGAGAGAGAGAGGACAGTGGATAGAGTCTGAAACCAGAGAGAGAGAGGACAGTGGATAGAGTCTGAAACCAGAGAGAGAGAGGACAGTGGATAGAGTCAGAAATCAGAGAGAGAGAGGACAGTGGATAGAGTCAGAAATCAGAGAGAGAGAGAGGACAGTGGATAGAGTCTGAAACCAGAGAGAGAGGACAGTGGATAGAGTCAGAAATCAGAGAGAGAGAGAGGACAGTGGATAGAGTCAGAAATCAGAGAGAGAGAGAGGACAGTGGATAGAGTCAGAAATCAGAGAGAGAGAGAGGACAGTGGATAGAGTCAGAAATCAGAGAGAGAGAGGACAGTGGATAGAGTCAGAAATCAGAGAGAGAGAGGACAGTGGATAGAGTCAGAAATCAGAGAGAGAGAGAGGACAGTGGATAGAGTCTGAAACCAGAGAGAGAGGACAGTGGATAGAGTCTGAAACCAGAGAGAGAGGACAGTGGATAGAGTCAGAAATCAGAGAGAGAGAGAGGACAGTGGATAGAGTCAGAAATCAGAGAGAGAGAGAGGACAGTGGATAGAGTCAGAAACCAGAGAGAGAGAGAGGACAGTGGATAGAGTCTGAAACCAGAGAGAGAGAGGACAGTGGATAGAGTCAGAAATCAGAGAGAGAGAGAAGGGGGTATGACGTGCAGGAAAGGAGCCACAGGTGGGATTCAAACAAGGCCTATAGCCTCTGTACACAGGGCACACAAACCAACCGAACGGCCACCTGGCACCCCCGACATAAACTGTGTGACTCATAGTATGATGCAGGCATTTTGCTGTGTCAGCTGTCCTGATTTGTTGGTTTATTTGTAACATATGTCAATGGAAACAACTAACCTAATGAACCCCAACTGGACCAGAACATGTAAAGAAATAAACTCATTCAGAGGATCTCAGATCATAGACCAATCTGAGGTAGAACCCGTCTGAGTGATTCTTAAAGACTTAATATGTGATTTTTCACACTTAAATGTAGAAATCAAGTATCTCCTCTGAAAATAACTCTGTGAGTCATGACTGTCTACAATGGGTGTAACACCCGAGTCCCACTGTCTGTGATGTTTTCAGAGTTTTCAGAGTCCTATCTTCACTTTGTTTACATCGCAGAATAAGAATAACATACTGTACTCACTGCTTAACTGTGTTTCTAGATCACGCTCATTTCAGGTAAATTTACATGCAGTGTGAAGATACCAGCATAATAAAGATCGCTAGCATTAGCATGCTAACACAACAATGCAGCACGAGTTGTTTTGGTTTCATGCTGGTGCTCAAGGGCGACATCTGCTGGATCAAAAAATCACATATAAAGCCTTTAAGGTGCACGTGAACGCTCTATAAACCATAAAGCTATAAACATGGTGTAACATAAAGGGACTTCATCTGTGTGCAGTGTGCAGCCGGCCGTGCAGAGCGGAGGGACCCGACCAGGTTAAAACATTTCTTTGTTTTGGTAACGTGCTTGTGATTGTTGTCCGACCTGATCCCGTCACATCGCTGACTCAGCACTCTCAGCAGCTTTGTTTTTGTGTCTGCAGCTATGCGTGTCAGGCGCTGCTGGTTTATTATTACATCAGCAATCAGAGCCTGGGAGAAGCTGCTGTGTCTGCCAGGATGTCCGGATCTGAGGGGCTGATGGGAGCCGGTCTGCAGGTCCAGCCCGGGTCTACTGATGTCAGATCAGTCGGTGAGGGACTCCAAAGTGTTTCAATGTGATGGCTTTTACATTTTCATTAGAACCAGCATTAAGCGAGGCAACAGGAGTGAGTTCTGTCAGATGGGGCTCCCTTAGGGAGGTTTCCTACTGTTGTTGAAAAATTTGCCCATTTACGACCGCTGCTTTGGGGCCCCCTACTGGTCTTGGGCCCCAAGCAGTTACCTGCCTTGCCTAATGACAAGCAGCGCCTTTGCATGTCCGTCATATTCACCGCTTTGAATCTCGTCCAATCACTGAATTGTATGCACTCCTAAACTCACCTGCTGCGCTGTCATTGGCTGGAGGAAACACACCAGCTCCGCCCAGAAACGTC
>NC_089209.1:1176912-1183718 GCF_963930695.1 Labrus bergylta | reverse complement strand
TTTGAAGTCAATGTGGTTTTTTTTCAGGGCAGCCAGTCAGACTTCAAGATTGTTTTTTTTTTTTCAAAGATTTATTTTGGGCTTTTCGTGCCTTTAATGCAGAGAGAGGACAGTGGATAGAGTCAGAAACCAGAGAGAGAGAGAGGACAGTGGATAGAGTCTGAAACCAGAGAGAGAGAGGACAGTGGATAGAGTCAGAAACCAGAGAGAGAGAGAGGACAGTGGATAGAGTCAGAAACCAGAGAGAGAGAGAGAGGACAGTGGATAGAGTCTGAAACCAGAGAGAGAGAGAGGACAGTGGATAGAGTCAGAAACCAGAGAGAGAGAGAGGACAGTGGATAGAGTCAGAAACCAGAGAGAGAGAGAGGACAGTGGATAGAGTTAGAAACCAGAGAGAGAGAGGACAGTGGATAGAGTCTGAAACCAGAGAGAGAGAGGACAGTGAATAGAGTCTGAAACCAGAGAGAGAGAGGACAGTGGATAGAGTCTGAAACCAGAGAGAGAGAGGACAGTGGATAGAGTCTGAAACCAGAGAGAGAGAGAGAGGACAGTGGATAGAGTCAGAAACCAGAGAGAGAGAGGACAGTGGATAGAGTCAGAAACCAGAGAGAGAGAGAGAGGACAGTGGATAGAGTCAGAAACCAGAGAGAGAGAGGACAGTGGATAGAGTCAGAAACCAGAGAGAGAGAGAGGACAGTGGATAGAGTCAGAAACCAGAGAGAGAGAGAGAGGACAGTGGATAGAGTCAGAAACCAGAGAGAGAGAGAGAGGACAGTGGATAGAGTCTGAAACCAGGGAGAGAGAGAGGACAGTGGATAGAGTCAGAAACCAGAGAGAGAGAGGACAGTGGATAGAGTCTGAAACCAGAGAGAGAGAGGACAGTGGATAGAGTCAGAAACCAGAGAGAGAGAGAGGACAGTGGATAGAGTCTGAAACCAGAGAGAGAGAGGACAGTGGATAGAGTCAGAAACCAGAGAGAGAGAGAGGACAGTGGATAGAGTCTGAAACCAGAGAGAGAGAGAGGACAGTGGATAGAGTCTGAAACCAGGGAGAGAGAGAGAGGACAGTGGATAGAGTCAGAAACCAGAGAGAGAGAGAGGACAGTGGATAGAGTCAGAAACCAGAGAGAGAGAGAGGACAGTGGATAGAGTCTGAAACCAGGGAGAGAGAGAGGACAGTGGATAGAGTCAGAAACCAGAGAGAGAGAGAGAGGACAGTGGATAGAGTCTGAAACCAGGGAGAGAGAGAGGACAGTGGATAGAGTCAGAAACCAGAGAGAGAGAGGACAGTGGATAGAGTCAGAAACCAGAGAGAGAGAGAGGACAGTGGATAGAGTCTGAAACCAGAGAGAGAGAGGACAGTGGATAGAGTCAGAAACCAGAGAGAGAGAGGACAGTGGATAGAGTCAGAAACCAGAGAGAGAGAGAGGACAGTGGATAGAGTCTGAAACCAGAGAGAGAGAGGACAGTGGATAGAGTCAGAAACCAGAGAGAGAGAGGACAGTGGATAGAGTCAGAAACCAGAGAGAGAGAGAGGACAGTGGATAGAGTCTGAAACCAGAGAGAGAGAGGACAGTGGATAGAGTCAGAAACCAGAGAGAGAGAGGACAGTGGATAGAGTCAGAAACCAGAGAGAGAGAGAGGACAGTGGATAGAGTCAGAAACCAGAGAGAGAGAGGACAGTGGATAGAGTCAGAAACCAGAGAGAGAGAGAGGACAGTGGATAGAGTTAGAAACCAGGGAGAGAGAGAGAGGACAGTGGATAGAGTCAGAAACCAGAGAGAGAGAGAGGACAGTGGATAGAGTCAGAAACCAGAGAGAGAGAGCAGGGAATGACATGTGGAAAGGGGCCACGGGTGGAAGTGAACCCGGGCCTACCGCTCGAGACGAGAGTCTCAACACATGGGACGCGCGCCCTAACCACTGAGCCACCAGCGCGCCCCAGACTTCAAGATTATTGATAAAGGTGTGCCACAAGGTTCATCTTTAGGTCCTCTATTATTCTCCATCTTCATCAATGACCTCTCACAAGTCTGTTCTGACTGTCAAATTCATTTATATGCAGATGACACTGTAATATACTCCTCCAGTTCGGACATTTCACAAATTCAATAATCTGATTTTAATCTAGTCCAAAAATGGTTCTCTGTCAATAAGCTTAATATTTTATGTTGTTTTGCCTTTAACAAAAAACTGGCATATTAACTTCCTGGATGTTTGTTCTGAGGTGTCCATATAGGACCCATCACTGCCTAATGTACGAGTCTGAATTGGCTGGCTCCCAAGTCCAGAAGGAAATTTCATTGGTCGCTATTTACTTTTAAATGTATCTATTTTAATTTTCCTCCTAATGTCATCTCTTCTTGTTTTAACCACCCCCCCCACTCCTTTTCTACCCCCCCCCCCCCCACTCCTCTTCTACCCCCCCCCCCCCTCCCCCCTCCTCTACCCCCCCTCTCTTCCCTCAGATTGACTTTGAGTCGGAGCGGGTTAATCCTTTAGCTCAGGTCGTCCTCCCTGCGTCTCTGCTGTCCAGCGTCTCTCTGAGCGACGTCAACCGATCGTCTCTGTCCAGGATCAACTTCATGTTCTTCAGCAGCACCAACCTGTTCCAGGTGAGTCCGGGTCACACCTGAAGAGACACACCTGAAGAACAACACCTGAACAGAAACACCTGAACATTAAAGTCTCTGACTTCCTGCTGCTGTGTTTTCAGAAAGAGCAGCACGGCCGCTCTCTCAACAGCTACGTGGTGGCGAGCAGCGTGGGAAACTTCTCCATCAGAGACCTGAAAGAGCCGGTGGAGATCGAGATCGCTCACCTGTCCCAACAGGTACGGATCAGTGTGTGTGTGTGTGTGTGTGTGTGTGTGTGTGTGTGTGTGTGTGTGATTATTTGTCTCCATATTTTATATTTTTTGTAAGTTTCTGGGGTTTTATTTTGAAAATCCTCAATAATAAATATTCTTTAAATGTAATCAGCTGCTTTAATGATGTTTGTCTGTCACTCTTCTTCTCTCCCGGCAGCCGTCGCTGCGTCCCGTCTGCATGTTCTGGGACTTCAGTTTGAACGGTGAGTCCATCGTCTAAAGGGGGGAGGGGGGTGGATCTCCTCACTCCTTCCCTTCCTCCCTTCTTTATCTCCTCACTCCTTCCCTTCCTCCCTTCTTTATCTCCTCACTCCTTCCCTTCCTCCCTTCTTTATCTCCTCACTCCTTCCCTTCCTCCCTTCTTTCTCTCCTCTCTCATTTCCTTTATCTCTTATTTCTCTCTTCCTTCCTCTCTTCCTCCTCTCCTCTCTCCTTTCCTTCTTCCCTTCTTTATCTCCATCCTCCTTTCCTTCCTCCCTTCTTTCTCTCTTCTCTCATTTCCTTCATCCCTTATTGCTCTCTTCCTTCCTCTCTTCCTCCTCTCCTCCCTCCTTTCCTTCCTCCCTTCTTTCTCTCCTCTCATTTCCTTTATCCCTTATTGCTCTCTTCCCTCCTTCCTTCCTCTCTTCCTCCTCTCCTTTCCTTCTTCCCTTCTTTATCTCCTCCCCCTCTCCTCTCTCATTTCCTTTATGTCTTATTTCTCTCTCCCCTCCTTCCTTTCTTTATCTCCTCCCTCCTTTCCTTCCTCCCTTCTTTCTCTCATCTCTCATTTCATTTATCCCTTATTTCTCTCTTCCCTCCTTCCTTCCTCCTCTCCTCACTCCTTCCCTTCCTCCCTTCTTTCTCTACTCTCTCATTTCCTTTATCCCTTATTTCTCTCTCCCCTCCTTCCTTCCTCTCTTCCTCCTCTCGTCTCTCCTTTCCTTCTTCCCTTCTTTATCTCCTCACTCCTTCCCTTCCTCCCTTCTTTATCTCCTCCCTCCTTTCCTTCATCCAGGGATGGATGGATGACGTCACTCAGGCTTCAAGCATTCATATTTACAGCGGAGGAGATCAGTTCTTCATAGTCTGATGGAGTTTTCCTCTCAGTTGTTCAGCTCTTGATTGAAGTTTTTCAGCCTGAGAAAGGGAGCAGGAATATCTCCATCCAAACCTGCTCATCCTGTAAAACTTTTCGGGCTGGTTTGAAAAGAAAACATCAAATGTTCTCCTTGTTTTTTGTCTTCTGTTCTTCATTAAAAACCCTCCTCAGGTACTCTCAGGCGTCTCTGTCCCCTCTTGTGAAAACCTTTTTGCAAGTTGTTGGTTTTGTTCTGTAACGCCTCTCTGCCGCCACCAGGTGGAGCCGGAGGCTGGAACGCAGAAGGCTGCCGGGTGTCTGAAGGATCCAGCAGCAACAGAACCGTGTGTCTGTGTGACCACCTCACACACTTTGGCATCCTCATGGTGAGACCGCGTCTTCTTCAGTCATGCTGACATGAAGCCACACAGGAAGTCAGGCTGCTGTGAACTCTTTAAACCATATGTTCATGCTGAAACATGTATTAAAGGGAGACGCTGTGTTATATGGCAGCAGATACCCCACCTGAGGGACCTGAAGGAGACACACAACACCTCTGAATACAACCATGCTTTTATTTTGAAATACAGTAAGGCCCTTCCTGTAGATGGAAGGTTAGGACATGAAGTTAAGCACAGAAACAGGAAGTGATTAGGGATCCCAAAGTGAGGTCAAATAGCTGAAAGGAACAGTACCAAAGGTCAGTGTGTGATGTCATAAGGTGGATATTACTTTGTCTTCAGGACATTTCTGGAGCGTCGCCGCACATCGACCCCAGGAACAACAAGATTCTGACCTTCATCACCTACATCGGCTGCGGCATCTCGGCCATCTTCTCTGCCGCCACGCTGCTCACGTACATCGCCTTCGAGTGAGTCTCATTAAAGCATGAACGGCTTCTTTTCCTGTGTTGTAACCAGATGGATTGTTTTTCTATTTTCTGGCACAAAATCCCTCGTTGCTGTAGGAACTTTAATTTAAACCAAACTGGGACAGAAGTTAGGTCCTGGTATGATTTTATTAGAAATGTGATGAATTAAGCTGCAACCTCACATGTTGAAACATGAAGCGGATGCTGAAGTGTAACATCCTGCAGTTCCTGGAGTGTCCACTAGAGGCGGGCTGCAGAAGAACAGGAAGTCACATACACACCCATTCTAAAAAGCCTGTTTTTACAGCAGAGATGAACATGTTTACAGCCTGGTTCAAAAAACCAAATAGGTGTGATTAGCTCTTGTCTGGATGGACACACACTGTACGGGGGGTGAATGTTTTGATGACTCATCAGTTTTGATTTGATGAAGGATAAGAGTTATTCACAATAAGGCGTGTAGCTGACCTGATTGACAGGTGGGCGCGGTGTAACGGTTTGTCAGGAGGTTTAAAACCCGCCTCAGCTCCAGCTCTCAGCCTGTCGTTAGGTTGACTGAAAGTTAGACTGAGACAGCATTTCCAGCATGGAGACCGCCATCGATGGGACTCCAGCGCATTAATAATAATAATATTTGAAGTATTTTTTATTTCTGTCTACTTCCTGTTGTTTCAGTTATGTAACCTAATAAATATCTTCTGATATTTTACTTCTCACAAAGTTTCCTGGAGCGGAAGTTTGAGTTTGAGAGTCTTTGGTTAAGTTAAAAAAAACGGAGGAAATATGAAACATTATAAATCTGAACCGTGGCGAGGCTTTGACTGAGAAGTGGTTTGAGTGAGTGTTTGTGAATCCAGCGAGCTGAAAATGAGTAGAAAACCACAGAGAATAAAAACACCAGCCGCTCCGTCTTTAACTACTAACCTCTACACTTCCATTCAGGAAACTGCGGCGCGACTACCCGTCCAAGATCCTGATGAACCTCAGCACCTCCCTGCTGCTCCTCAACATGGTCTTCTTATTGGACGGCTGGTTGGCCAGCCTGGACACTGATTGGGTGTGCCTGTCCGTGGCTGTTTTCCTGCACTACTTCCTGCTCACCTCGTTCACCTGGATGGGGCTGGAGTCGGTCCACATGTACATCGCTCTGGTCAAAGTGTTCAACACGTACATCCGGAGATACATCCTCAAGTTCTGCATCGTGGGCTGGGGTCAGAAACTCAGACTACCATATCCAATAAAACATCTAATAAAAGAGTTTAGACCGTATGACAACAACAAAAATGACTATTATTTGACTACAAATAATGACTATTATTTGTTGACTATTATAAAAGTCATGCTAACTTTGGACTTTATTCCCGATATCTGGACTTGATTCCGACATTAAGACTTCATTCCAGAAATTTTGACTTTTTTCTGGATATTTGGATTTTATTCCCTACATTTAGACTTTATTCACGATATTCACGATTTTTGGACTTTATTCCTGATATTTGGACTTTATTCCTGATATCTGGACTTCTTTCCGACATTAAGACTTCATTCCAGATATTTGGATTTCATTCCCTACATTTAGACTTTATTCCCAATTTTTGGACATTATTCCCGATGTTTGGACTTTATTCCCGATATCTGGACTTCATTCCGACATTAAGACTTCATTCCAGATATTTAGACTTTATTCTGGATATTTAGACTTTTCATTCCCGATATTATGACTTCATTATCAAAATTGAATTGTAACTCATGACTGCTGTGTGTGTAAAAATGTGTTCATGTATTGTTTGTTGTTGTTGTTGTTGTAGGTCTCCCTGCGGTGCTGGTGGGGATCATCGTCTCGGTGGATAAAAACTCGTACGGCCTGCAGGAGTACGGCAGAGGAGAGTCAGGAGAGGGATCCTCAGAGTTGTAAGTGAGCCCAGAATAACAAGTCAGCACACATAATGTGACAACATGTATTTAAACAGATTACTCAACATGTATTTAGTTTCTTCATTCCTCTAA
>NC_089209.1:1126912-1171912 GCF_963930695.1 Labrus bergylta | reverse complement strand
GCCATGTTTTCTTTAAAGTCTGAATATGTGAGTCCGCAGGTAAACCATTGTTTATCTTTATCTTCATAATTCAGGTTTGTATCTGTGACTGTTGAAGGTTCAGTGATATCTTCTCACATGTGATGTTTATCTACCTCTGTGTTTGGTGTGTAGAATTCTCTTCCAGCCAATAGCAAGAGTGGGAGGACCGATGGAGGTAAAACTAAAGCTGATTGGCTGAGTGACTTCCTGCTTTCAGCATAATGTGATCCGCTCTCTGTTTCCCAAAATGTTTGTGGTCAAAGTCCAATCAAATTCAACAATTTAATCGGACCAAAAAAAAAAAACCCAAAAAACAGGAAACTTTGCTGGCAGACATTTTGGAAAAAAGCCGCCACTGTGTGTTGTGATTGGCCGGTCACTGTGATGTCAAGACGTCATCTTCTTGCGCCCTGAGACACTGATGGGGATGAGGTCAAAAAATGTTTCAGCCATTGACACATAACCAAAAAAACCATTCAAACCCCACCCACCCCGAGTGTCCCAGGGAGCCAAAAGCAGCACGCCCCGACAGACTGCATCCACGCTAACATGTGGCACGTTTAACTGTGATGTGTTTGTTTTGTTAATAAGAGCAGAGTAACAACAGGCTGACGCTGTGGTTCACATTAGAGGCGGACATTGAAGTGATTAATCGAGCTTTGTTCCTCTGAATTAACAACAAATGTTCAGACGGTTTTGGCAGACGCGAAGTTCTGAGTCCAAATGTTACACCATGAAGTGAAGTCCCACAAAGACCGAATCAATCCCCTGCTGGTTTCAGATACATTTTACATCTGTGCACCAAAATACAGAGCAACACTCAAATGTTAGACTTCATCTAAAACCTCAGGAAAATGAGTTTCATGTGTGATGTGTGGTTAGTCAAAGTAACCATTTTTCTCCATGCGTGAAAACGATGATCGCTCTGCACAAACAGTCCGTTAAAGAACGATAAAATGACGTCCTGTAACAGCGAGAGTGGTGACAGAATCCACTCAGCTCAGTCAGGTGTGTGTGTGACTGATTGGCTGTGATTAAGGTCAGGTGTGGGGAGCTTCTATTACTGTGTTGACTCATTATCTCACCTTCAGAGGTAGTGAAAGGCTCTCCCTGTGTTTGTGACAGTCTGTATGTTTAAATCTGTATAATCACAAAACAAGGAGCTTCCTGTGTATTTGCTCTCCGTTACCTGTTTTTAAACTTCCCGGCTGAAGATATTTCAAAGTATGGGGTCGTAAAAACCGAAAGTGTCCACTGAGTGAAACAAAAAGGGATTTCTGAAAAGACAGCAAAGACATAAATCGAACATCAGTCGCTTACAGATCCTTTTTGATCCCAGTCCCCGGGACATTTCATCAAGACAACTTTTAAACGTCTTTGAAAAGCGCTATAAAAAATCGATTTGCATTATTATTATGTCTTCATGCCCACAGCTGCAAATTACTTTCTTCATGTCCTATTTTATTTTAGCTTAATTTAAGAAACTCCAGATCTCTTACCAGATGAGAAGGAGCTAATCCCTCAAAAAACATCCAACTTTCTACTTTTCTTAGTTCAATAATCCCACAAAGTAACTCTCTGTTACAGTAGTTGTTCTCTGTGAGTGAATGTCGACACTTGGATAAACTTAAGACTCCTAGTAGCTTCTCGAGGAAAAATTCCTCAGATTGAAAACAAATTCCTGTCAGCACAGAGGCTTCTGGGAATCTGCTTGTCACGGATGTCAGGGACTGTTGCTGTAAATCTTGCTGTGTGGTTTTTTGCGGCAGCATGTTTGTGGACCACACACACACCTAAAGGTCTTGCATTGAACTCTATCAGTGTAGTAGTGTATGTATAAGTGTTTTTTTGTGTGTGTGTGTGTGTGTGTGCGTGTGTGCTCCAGGCCCACAGGAATGCATGAACTTGTCACATCCCATATTTCATCGCACATATGTTTTCAGATTGTTGTATATACTCATGCAACAAACTTGTGGTCGAATTTGGGGTGTTATCATGAAAACACTGACTTCATGCTTACTGGTTTTTGTGCTGAGCAGAGCCCATTGTTACCCTGATATGGTCCTGATATGGTCCTGATATGGTCCTGATATGGTCCTGATAATGCTGTTTTATGTTGTCTACAGAGCTTTAAAACCTCTGGTGCATGTTAGCAAACAGGAAAAATTGAATGGACTTTGTTATCTCGTAATGTTTTATTTATTTGGCAAATACGGCAAAGAGTCCAAAACCAACAACGCATTCATCTTTTCTTAAGTGGATGAGAAGTCTGTTGTATCAGCCTGTGGCTTCTGGACCGCTAAGTTCACGTTTGTTTTATTAGCACCAACAGTTTAGTTTAGAAAAGAGTGTGCCAAATGAATCACAATTTTGAGTGCATGATCAAGTACTCGGCACAGTGTGTTTCACCCACATTTACTAAATTTGGTGAGTTCATAGGGGTCATTCTCTGATGAACCCCTTCTAGGGGATACATCTGATCAAGCTCAAATTTGGTGTACAGCTAAATAAGACCTGATGCATAAAAGGTTATTAAAATCTGTCTAATTGCTCAAAGGGAATGGCCAGGGCCAGCCCTCACATTAACATGATTAGTCGTGAAACAGCCCCCATAAAGGGAGTTATATGTGGATGAACTCCTCCCAGGGAATACATCTGATTAAGCTCAAATATGGTGTACAGCTAGATAAGACCTGATGTATGATAAGTTATAAGAATCTTTCTAACTCCTTAAACGGTGTGGTCGGGGAAAGCCCTCGTATTTGCATGATTCGACATTAACAGCCCCCTAAAACTCGCCTGGAACCAACCAACCAGGGCCATATTCAGGGGTCATACTTTGATTAACTCCTCATATGGGGTTAACAAGACCCACTTCAATTTTTGGTGTAGAGGAGACCTTAATAATGAAAATATTTTTAAAAACATGTTAATAACTCCAAAGACAAAGCTCAATCAAAACATTATTTCCCAGGGAAGTTTAAAATATTCCATTTTAAGGTTACTAGGTTCAAGGTTGTGATACTTTTTGTCCTTGTATTTCTTTTTGAGAAGCATCCATCCTGTTATCTTATCAACACTAATCCCCAGCATGGAAATAGACTCCTGCTGATCCTCACTGTCATTACTTACACCGTGAGGTAACTCAGCCAAAGGCTTCACTGAATGATGCAAACACCCCGATGATGCATTAACTGAGGCAGCTGAGAGGTGCTTGTGAAGTGCAAGTCTCCTGATTTCCAGACAGATTTGATCGATTAGAAACCTTCATGTTCAGACTCTAGAGTAAAGTCTGAACTCAGCTTGTGGCTGTTATGGGAAACTGTCAGACAATGTTGGATGTTACACCTGATTTGCTTCCAAGCATGACAGACCAACTCCTTTCCTCCTATCAGGCCACTCAAGACTTAGAAAACTTAAATAGTTTAACAGTCAGCTTTTTTTAAACTGCTGAATTTATGGACTGCATTAAAGCTTCCCCCACGGTCCCAGTTAGCATCATTCTTTAAGACCTTTTACCTTTTCACCTGAGGTCATGTTTTTCAAATTCCTTGACACTATATCCCAGCAATACATTTCTTGGGTCAATGTGCCCTCCTACAATGACTGGTTTGATGGATTAAGTATTGAATGATATCTAACGTCAAGTTATGATGAATTATTTGTGCATGAGTCCAATGTGTTTTCATCCAAGGTCATTAAACGCTAACGCTGTCAAGTCGTCCCTGTCATAGTGTGTAAACAAAGCGCAATAAAGCAATGCATAATGGTATCGATGTACCCGTACAGTATCAGTTTCAAGACACCCTGTTCAAGAGTACCCCTTCCATTTCTGTGTTAATTTAACCTTTCATGTCTGCTTCAAGGAACCCTCTCTTTAATGCATTTTTTTCTGTCAGTTTTAGGTTTAAATTGTATGTTCAAGATTAACATCAGTTTCCATGTAACCATCATGGTCTGAACTAAGGCCTATTTTCTTCTTTTTTTTAACATGGTCAGTTCGGTCTGCAGGATCCCTCCCTTATGGGATTACGGTTTCTTCATTTTGCTAATTTTTAATTGGTGGGGTAATCATCATTTCAGGGTACTCCTTATAGGACTGCTTTAAGGCACACTTGAGTGCTTTTTTAAGGTACCCTCTTAAGTGTGTTTCATGGTATACTGGCATACTGTCTTAGGCCTTTCCTAAGGCCAGTCCTCTACATGAAAGTCCTACATTATTTGTTCCATCCAAGGCTCCCCAATAGCCTTCATAAGCAAGCTTTATTGGCCTTTCTAACATGTAACTGATGTTGGAAGACCAAACGGTTCCCTTCAGCGTTAGACAGCAGATGGGTCCTATGTGGCTCATGGTGCATAAACAAATTACAACCCATAACTTTTTGATTTGTAGTGGTACGGAGAAGCACCTGCTCAGATTCATGTGCCAGTGATTTCAGCTGGGATTGTTCATTACGGTTCTGTTTCTCATCCAGAGTAAAGGAAGTGAGACGACGGGCTGATCAAACCGGTCTGAGACATGTTAGCCGGGTTATTGGTGGCTTCTTGCCTGCACTGAATGAGAAGTTGTAGCAACATTCAACGTTGCCTTGTTTTTGTTCAGAGTTGAAGGGTCTGAGGGTTAGGGTGAGGTTGAAACTGTTGGAGGGCTTTGGGATGTCGATTTTAAGCTAGCTGATGATGGTCTGTAGATCCCTTTAAATTGTAGGGTCGAAAAACAACTTAATTTATTTTCTTTATTTCTATATTTGTTAAACTCTGAAGGCTTGACGTGTCAGTTTGGACATTTTGGAACTGGTTAAAGGCCCTTTGACCGAGCTGGGCCGAGTTACAGACATACCGTTTCTTTAAATGACTCACATATCATATATAATCATTTACATTGTTCCAATCACTTGCCAAGAATTCCCCCTGATAACGCACGAGCCAAAACACACAGTGAGCTAAACGTCCTGAAGAACACGTCTTGATTTTCCATGTGACTGAATGAATCATGAAACATGATCTGACTAATGCAGCATCAGGATTGAAGTACTCTGAAAAGCTTTGAGATGTGTTCTCTCGGTCTCTGATGCTCCGGTTTGATTCATCCCCTCCTGACTCTGGATTTCTGGACTATAAAGGTAAATTAGACTGTTTCTTGGCAGGTTGCGTTGTAAAATTAAAAGCTAATAAATCCCCTTCAGATATCGCTGCTGCCAGACGGGTTTAAGATGTCGATATTTAACATTCTTCTGTCAGCGTTTGGCTGCAGAGATCATTACCAAAACACAAACAAATCATGACCTTACACTGGATAAATTATCCAGAATGACGTGTCCAGCTGTTCTTCCTTTGCTGTTGATCATGTTTAATAGTCGGTGTTAAGAGTCAGTCATCGTCCAGAGAACAGTAGGAGTATTTAAAACAGCTACGCTAAGCTAGCACAAACATGTTTGTCCTTTACTTACAAATTACTAAATTATTAGGACCAGTTAAACATGAAGAAAACTTAAAGTATTTTATTCGAACAAACACTTTAATGGAAATTAATGATCAGTTCCAATCTTGCTTCTCATTGACTCTTCAAGAGGGTTGAATAAGGAGCGTTGGTCAGAACTCGAACAAAATGAGTGTCCACCTGACGTTTTTTTCTGGGCAGAAAAGTGCTTCATGTCCGTCCTGTCTCCATGACAACAGTCTGTTGACAACGGCCACTGTATGACCGTCACTGCTCCGTTACTTTTTACTGCACATTTTATATTTGAGATCATTTATTTCGCGACCAGACACGGAGCGAGGAGGATGTTGGTGCAAGACACGATCTGTAGGCAGCGAAAAATACAGGGAATTTCACACATTTGGAAAAGAGCGCCGGTGACGTCAACAGCGCCTTTCTGATGAGATGAAAGATTTTCAACTTGTGCCCTCGGAGCGGCCACATTAAAAAAAGCGGAGTGCTCAGAAAAAAGATGCTGGGTGCAGCACTTTTTCTACTACAAACGCTCTCTACTCATTGAAAAACAATTGAAAAAGAGATGCTGGCACTCACACCAGGTGGACACGGGGGGCCTTAGGGTGCATCTGAGAGTGAGGGGGATGCAGCAGCTACAGCGACCTGCAACAGCAATGTAGAATAGCGTGGGTATTATGGGTCTTGCATTAGGTCCTGTGCTCCTGTCCTGACCATCAGATCATGCATGTAATAAACACGATCTGAGTCACTGTCATTTGATCTGTTTTCACTGTCATTTGAAAACCTTGATTAGTTACTGTAATTCCATCCAATTGAGGGTGCAAACATTCTGTGCAGGGTTTGATCCCAAGTCGATGAGCTCCAACTACCAAGCCTTCCAATCTCCCTTTCTAGTTTGTATCTAAAACAAGTGTGCAGTTATTATCGTCGACCTTGAGCAGAATAATTAGACTTCATGCCATGAAATCTGGCTGTTTCCGGGTGTTTCTCTTTGTTTTTAAATCTCCCCAAACACAATTTTGGGTAGAATCCATTTTCTCCCAAAGATATCTGGATTGCAGGAGCCTTCTTGCTACATCCCTGTAACTAACTGTTGTGAGGTGGAAATAATATTTGTTCAAGCTCTCAGCATATCACTGTTAATTAGCCTCACGAGCTATGCTAACCAGCAGCCAGAACATGTGTTACAGTTTGTACCTTTTAATATTGTAGTACGTCTTAGTGTTGACTTATGAAACCGTAAAAGGAAGATTCTTTCAAAGCCTCAAAACCTTTAGAAGCTAATGTCAGTTACAGATTTATATTTAGCCTATTGAGATCACTAAGCTGCTGGACCGTTAATGAGGTCCTGCAGTACTGACATTACTGAGACAATTCACAAGAGAAAAACGATAAGGACAGCACTCCAAATGTTACTTTAACAACCTCACGGACATTTCAAGCAGACGCTTTTCTTCAGCATGTAGCAGGCGATTTTCACAAACGTATTCAGGTCAGACTAATTATAAAATGTCTGAAATAGGTACCAGTCAACCCCAGCAGGCAGAGTCTCCACCATGCAAGCTGCAACAAGCAACATCAGAAAACTTCAACACCTCAACATAGAGACAACAGAAACAAAAAGACAGAAATGCAGCAGAACGAGAGGAAACCAACAACAACAACAGTCAGTTCATTAACTTTAAAGGTCACATATCCTCCTCTCCTTCAGTGTAAATAAGTCTCAGATCTCCTCAAAACAAGTTTCTTGTTCTAAATCCACTCTGATCCTGTATTTGATCATGTCTATAAACCCCTCTATTTCAGCCCTGCTCAGAATAGGCTGCTTCTGTGTCTGTACCTTTAAATATGTAAATGAGCTGTATCTGACCACGCCCCCTCTCTGGAAGGGCTTGGGTGCCTCGGTCTTTCTCGCTCCATGTCCTATTGTTTACGGTGAGAAGGCAGACTCAGAGGGCAGAACAAACACCTAGCTGTGGGAGTGTCACCCACCTGGGGGAGGGGCTACTGCCCTTTGTGATGTCATGAAGGGAAAATATCTAAATGGCCTGTCTGAGCACACATTTTCTGAAAAATGGAGCAGGCAAAAGACTGAGAGATGGACTTTTCTCATCATTGGGGGGTTTGTAGACAGACTAGAGACACATGTTAGAGTTAGAGGAATATGGAGAAGAGGATTTTACAGAATATGTGACCTTTAACAGTTGCTATGGAAATAAACAAACAAAAAAGAAGAGACAATGAAAGTTTGTTGGAAAACATTGTCTGGAAGAGCACACTGTTCATTTCCCCTCACTCTCATGAGAATTGTCTAGATTCACTCTAGCCCTGCTTCCAGCTACTCCAGGCAGACCAGTACCTGTTAACTGTAGCAGGTCACCAATCAGAGGAAACCTAAGGCACTACACCTGTAAGAAGCAACACATAGACAGATAGTTTGATCGGTTGAATTTGCGGTCATTGTTGCGATCGTAGCGTCACAATTTCCACGAGGGGGCTGCCTTCAGCTACTCGAGTTAATGTTTTTGGGATTGGGGTGTTTCCACTTGCACTTAAACTAAGAATACTGGATTTTTTGATCCAGCAGATGTCGCCCTTGAGCACCAGTATGGAACCAAAACAACTTGCGCTGCATTGTTGTGTTAGCATGCTAATGCTAGTGATCTTTATTATGCTGGTATCTTCACACTGCATGTAAATTTACCTGAAATGAGTGTGATCTAGAAACACAGTTAAGCAGTGAGTACAGTATGTTATTCTTCTTTTCTCTAGTCCCTCAATTAAACAACTTTTATACACGAGGGGAGGAGTCAGCCGGCCGTCCAGGCGATGTAAACAAACTGAAGATAGGACTCTGAAAACTCTGAAAACATCACAGACAGTGGGACTCGGGTGTTACACCCATTGTAGACAGTCATGGCTCACAGAGTTATTTTCAGAGAATATACTTGATTTCTATTACATGTTAGTGTGAAAAATCACATATTAAGCCTTTAACACAACGCTTCCATATGATCACTTTTTCAGTTGTTCGAGCAAACTTAGTAAACAGTTTCCTTTACACAACAAAGAAATCAAAATAGGCCCCCAGTTTCCTGTTTGGCCTTAAACTACACTATCACAGATGTGAAGGTGAACTGACATTGTTTCCTTTTTTCTAGATCCTTGCTTGTGTTGTTCTTACTCTCTGATGTACGTCACTTTGGATAAAAAGCATCTGCTAAGTGAATTGTAGAATTGTAGAATTGAAACAGCACACAACTGTTCTCTGTTAAGCCTTTTCTCATACGACTCATCCAGATGATAAAATTATGATACGTTCGACGTTAAGATCTTAAATGTCAAACACATGACTTAAAGATTTACTGTACCACTAGTAACGTTTGTTTTTCCAACGACCAGCATCTGTACTTCACATAAACTGAACACAAGATGTTTTCTGACCAGCGTCAGAACCCCGATGTAAAGTTTCCAGATGTCGGAGGATCCATCCATACATAAATGTGTTGTTTAGACCAGAGGTAGATGCTGATATTGTGACATGAGATCAACTCTCAGTTTCCATACCTCGTCCTAAAGTGCACCCTACAGTGTATACAAAGACAACATGTCTCTCAGTTTCAGTGGAAATTTGAGAACACAAAGAAATATCCCTGTGTGACATCTGCACACGGGGGGATGCATCTAAAAGTCTAATTTGTTGGACAGCATCATCTTTAGCATTCTGTACGGAGCCAGAAGAATAATCAGAGCTGTCAGAACATGAAGTGATGGTCCAGGATGCTTGAATGAAGGAAGCCGTGACTGCGGCCCCGGCTAGCAAACAACTATCTTTTGACCTCTAACTTCATGTTGCATAGAGACTCTGTTTGGAAGCGAGGATCGGACTCATGACTGAGCAGAACTTCATTCCTTTTGTTGTTTCGTTAGGCACCGATGGGACGAATGACAAAGAGCTTTTCTCATACCAACAAAGACTTTGGCTTACCAGCATGATTCAAAGACAAGCTAAATGATCGCCTCCTACAAAATATTCTCACATCTTTTGATGACACCAAAAGATCCAGCACACCGACAGAGTATGTGCTTGATTTGGCGCAAATTATATCTGTTCTGTTTGCAACCTTTGGCTTAGTTACCATAAAGAGTTCAGAGATGTTCCAACCTTCTAAAGGCTGCTGGTGTTGTTCCAAGTTGCAGCACATTGCTCTCGATTAAGGATGGCATTCCCAACAAGGAGAAAAAAAAAAGATTGGTGCCAACCTAACTGTGTAGTCGACAGAAAACCACAGAAGGTTATGTAGTGTCAAGACTCTTAAAGCCTGACAAAAACCAGGGAAACTAAACGGTATGAGCAAACGATCAGTTTTGAGTCTGATTGGACACGCATGTGTTGACAGGAAGTGACCAGAGGCAAAGCACAACATTGAGGGCAGTTCTTGAGAGCTCTAATCAGTATAGAAACCATCTTATAAGTCATCGTTATCCAACAAAAACCATCGTCATTACCATCATCATCATCAATAATATGGAGACCATCATCATTAAGTTAGTTGGTATTCATGAAAGAGCTGGGTCTTTAGCTTTTTCTTAAAGGTGCAGAGGGACTCTGCAGATCCAGTTTATTCCACCACCGGGGGGCGACAGAGGAGAAGAGTCTAGTCAGCGTCTAGTCTGTTGGCTCTGGAAGTTGTTCTTATTGCGAGGTTACAGAAAATAGAACTAATCAATCCAAGAAGCCTACAACAACTAGATTGTCTGGTAAATTGGAAATCAGGGGTCCACACTGACGTAAGACCCTCTCTAAATAAGGAAGTAGAGATGTAAAGGCCCAGTACAGATGGTTGCCCAAACTGCTTGTGCCCAGTAGACCTGTTGTTTCCCAAAGAGAATGCAGAGCAGCCACCTTTGAGAGTAACATGAGGTAGCAATCGTTTCTCAGATTGAAACCTGGTGGAGAAATGGCGAGTTTTTATGAAATTGACCCAAGAGCAGATTGAGGGCTTAGAGGATCTTAGCTTTGGTATTTGTTCAGTTGAAAGAAGGCCAGATCAGTTTTCAAGGAAAGGATTTGACTGTAATTGTCTCATTAAGATCAAAACCCCGATATTTACGGCCCTAATCCTAAAAATGGAGCTGGCTCACTCTTGGTCATGAGACCAAAGTATGGAATTTTGATTCTATAATAGCTGTGATTTATTCGGAGGGGGGATGGTATCCCTCATTCCTGTTCAAACTGATCTTTGGCATCAGATCTTTTGTGTTGTTTGGCCGGCTATCAACTGACTCCTGCTTGATTCCACTGACCTTAACAATTCCCAGTAGAAGCCAGTTCACTGTTTTTCTTGCTTCTTTGGTGTGGATGGTTCATTCTGAAATCATGGTGGGATTCTTATACTTACTGGCATAGAGGTTCCCCTAGACCCCCTGCAGGTTCCTGTTTGTGTCCTCCAGTTTAAAGATGTTTTTTTGTAAGGGTTGGCCAAAGTGAAAATTAAAATACAGGTCCATGTGGACGGTTTTCTCGTACATTGTCATCTTCATGCTACTCTCAGTCGTAACACAAGCTTGTGTCTTGGAAGAAATGTTTTATAATTGAAGTCAATTTGTGTGTATTTGGAGTTTCATAGCTTTTTTAAAAAGTAAAAATGTCTTAATGAAATCTTGAAATAATAACCATTATGTGATTAAAATTTGATAAACCCATCAAATGTTCTCACTAGGCCAGCACGAATGGTAAAAGTTGAAGTGTTTAGCTTTGGATGGGAGGACTAAAACATTATTTCAGATCTCCACCAATATATACATATACATACTGTGAATGTAGAAACATACATCAGTAAATCACTCACATACCTCCTTTAGCTTTAATATCTCTGAAAGTTTACCTGTTTTCATATTTGTCAAATAACTTTGCATACCCCTCCTATATGTTACTGTATAAAAAGGTTATTTAAACATACCACCTTAAATAAAACAGTAACACTAGAATGGTGTAAAAGTTCTGTTTAATCTTGTGGTAACACTAATATACAATGTTGAAATGTTTGCTTTGACTGCAACTTTTCACCATGAGAAGTGAAGTGAAAGAATCCTTTCCTTCTAACATTTCCGAGAGGATTTAATTAAAAGTAATAACCCTTGTGTCTTTCTTTTTTTTGCTCCCTGAATGCAGATAAATGTTACTCCAGCCCGATCAGCCCTAAGAGCATCTCGTCGTCCCCTTCCTCCTCAGAGGTGGATCCCAACTCCTCGTCCTCCTCCTCCGCCATCCTCCCCGTCAGCCAGATGATCGTCAAGGTGAAAGATTACTGCTCCACGCGCACCGACAACTTCTACAAGAACATCATCATGTCTGACAGCTTTGCCCACAGCACAAGGTTCTAGAGGTTTCTTCGGCGTTCTGGGGTCAGACCGCTGATTCTAGAACCCTAAGGAGAAGTCATCGACCAACCACTCTCTGCACCTGGAAGTTGCTGACCAACAGTCTAGAACCCTGAAGGCCTCTGAAAGTCATTCCAGAGCCTTTCATGAATCTGGAAATCCTGGACAAACATTCTCAAACTCACAAGGCTTCTCAAAGTCTCTGACAGATATTCTGTAACCCACCAGGTTTCTGTTAGTCACCAGTGTTCTAGAACCCTTTGAGGGATCTGGAAATACCTTTTTCAAAAATTCTAAAACTCTCAAGGCTTCAACATATTCTGTAGAACCCCAAAGTCTTCTGGAGGTCCTTGACAGGAATTCTATAACCCTTTGAGAAATGTAGAAATCACTAATCAGCTGGTCTTCTAGAAGTTCCTGACAAGCCTTTGAGCACTCTACAGGCCTCTCGAAGTCACTGACCACCATATAGAAACCTACGTAGGGTCTGGAAATCCCTGACAAATATTCCAGAACCCTCACTGTTTCCTAAAGTCACTGACCAACATTCTCAAACCCCAAAGGCTTCTGGAACCCCCTGACACATGTACTGTAACCCTCCATGAATCTTTAAATCACTTAAACCAAAATTTAGGATACTCTGGGCATCTGGAAGTTCCTGAAAAAACATTCCAAAGCAATTCGAACCTCTGGACGTCACTTATCAACACTCGAGAACTTCCAGGGATCTGGAAATGTCTCACAAATATTTTAAAAACTCTCAAGGCTTAAACATTCTAGGACCCAAGTGGCTTTATGTGACCACTGACCAAGAGTCTAGAACATCTAGAGCTTCTAGATTTTCCACACAAACATTCTGGTCACACCTCTGGAAGTCGCTAACTAACATTCCCAGAACTACCAAAGACTCTGCATACCCCTAAAATAGATTCTGGAGCCCTTCAGGAATCTGTAAGGCTCCTGACAACAATCTGGAAGCCTCTTTTAGAAGTCTAGAAGTACCCGACATGCATGTAAAAGGTGTTCACGCCTCCGGAAAAGCATACCAACATTCTGGAACATCTAGAGCTTCCAGATTTTCCACACAAACATTCTATAAGCCCTCCACAAATCTAGAAGTCACTTGTCAACAACGAGCATCCTGCAGGCATCTGGAAGTTCTTGAAAAACATTTGAGAGCTGCTCACACCTCTGGAAGTTGCTTGCTAACATTCTAGAACCTTTCATTTATCTGGGAATCTATGACAAATGTTCCTGAACTAGCGAGGCTACTGAAAGTCTCTGACAAATATTCTAGAACCCCAAAAGACTCTGCATACCCCTAAAAGACATTCTAGAGGCCTTTAGGAATCTGTAAGGCTCCTCACAACAATCTGGAAGCCTCATCTGGAAGCCTTTTGGAATCTAGAAGTACCTGACACACTTTGTAAAAGCTGTTCACATCTCTGGAATCCCATGTTAACATTTGAAGGATCTTTCAGGGATCTGAAAATACCTGACGAACATTCTGGAACTAATCAGGCTACTGAAAGTCTCTGACAAACCTAATGGGAACCCACTGGGCCTCTGGGAGTTACTGAACAACATTCTCAAACTCACAGACTCCGAGGAAGCCCCAGATTAACATTCCAGATTTTACCTGTGTTTCTGAAAGTCTCTGACAAACATTCCAGAACCCACCGGGCCTCCAGATATTCCCCTGAAAAAACTCACCACATTTCTGACTAACATTGCAGAAGCTTTTCCGGCCCATCATAAAAGTAGAACTTGATCGAACATGATGTCACTGTCATTGACAACGTCTTAATAATTTCTGCTACTGTACCCCGCCTCTGGAGCTTTGAATCTGAACATCGATTGTGTTTAATTTTATTGAGTTTTATGTTTCATTGAGTGCTTTTCTAGAATACAAAATGGTTGTAGGAGCCTCTGTGTTAGCTGTGCTTTTCATTGGACTGAACATAGAACAACTCAAGTAGATAGGATCTGAGATTTCCTCAGTTGCAATTCCTTTAATTGAAACCAGAGCCACCATCTTGATGCACTGTATTTGCTTTGTATGAAAGTGCCCGCTACGCAACAAAACTCTGAACTGAACTGCAACACAATGCTACAAAAAACAATCCTTAGACACCATAATCTCAGACAGAGCTGCCCACTACGGCTCTAAGTCTGGGATCTCCTGGGTAGTTTGGGCTGGTCAGAGCGGGTCCATGGGACTCCACTGTATCTTATCAACGATAGAATCGGGCTGACCGCGCTGCCTGACTGTGGAGCTGAGAGGAAATGAAAGGGTAGCAGAAAAGGGAGGGAGGATAAACACAAGGTGGGAAAGAAAAAAAGTTAGCTGTTATGTCTTGGTGTTGTTTTAATACTGTGATATTTGTTTAAACTGGCCCTCTGTGCATGTGTGTGTGGAGCCATATCTTATGTAAATATTGATGATCTATCTATTCTATGTGCCTTATTCTAAAGTGTTTTAATAGTTGCTTTTGTTCATGCCTTCTCGGGGTCCTGGAAGGGTGACTGGGACTGTACATACAAACCCAAACATATACTCCCATCAACCCCTGCTGTGTAGGCACACACGCCCTTTTCACCTCAGTGAGGGACGAGGTTAGTGAGAAGGAAACATGATGGATGACACAGCAAAAGGTCATTCCCCACTAAGCGATTCATTTGAACACGTGCACACTATGAAGATGTCTATTATCATGCAAAACAAAGCTGTATTAAGTTAAACGTAGAGACACATCAAGAAGTTCTGGTGGAAATAGCTCAGCTTTGAAAATGTCGTAAAGCTTTGAAATGTCACGTTCTGTTATTAGATCCTAAACACAATCACCCCAGGCTACTTGTAAACTCCGTAATAATAAAGCTGACTGTTTTCCCGTCAAAATATGAAAAATCTCTCTCCTATGTCAATGGTTGGTGGTTTTAAGAGTGAATAATAACATCCAGGGTATCGCCAGGATCCACTTGAAGCTGCTCCCCCATGTCAGCCAAAGTTGAGCAAATGAAGCCAAAGGATGGTTTTGGAAACAGCTCCACTGTTCGAGTGTAGAATCTTCTTTTCTTATTCAAAAATTGATAATAGTTTTGTTTTTTGAGAGCACAGTGCAGCTGAGAGGTGATATTATTGTTCCCTAAAGGGTCAGAAGTTCAACCCAAATCCAAAATGGTGGGAATAGAAATTCACTTGTAATGCTTTAAAGTCTTTATATGTGATTTTTCACACTTAAATGTTATATAAATCAAGTATATCCTCTGAAAATAACTCTGTGAGTCATGACTGTCTACAATGAGTGTAACTAGGGTCCGAAATTAACACCCGCCAAGAGCCAAATGCGGGTAGATTTTCCGTTTGGCCAGTACTTTTAAGAGGGCGGGTAAATGTTTTATCAAAAAGTCATAAAAAACTATGCTGAGTATTCAGCACGTTTGATGTAGCCTAGCTGCAGCTACTTCTCCTGCTCCTCTCTCTGCTGTCATGACTGTGAGCATCACAGGGCACGCTGAGACACGCCAACATACATTGCAGCGCAAACGCACACACACGCACACGCCGTTTACTTCTAGTGCTTCAGCAAACAGTTGATCCGTGATCTCCGTATGGACCGAGTTGGGTACACACGTGATCCGGTCGTGATCCGGTCAAACGGTTGGTTCGACTTTTCTCCGTTCACTCTCACCGTGTCTGCAGCTAACTTAGCGATATCAACGTCATGAGTGTGTGAACATCTCCACACAGACTCTGTGAAACAGCGCTGTGTTACAAACACTTTAGATATCCTAGCAGACGTTAAGCGCACGTGCAGCAGGAGCAGTCAGAGATATACACACGTCCACTAACGAGCAGATTATATTAAATTTCTAATATTGTCAAAGCTAAATCAGGATTAAACTTGTTTTGAGGATTAATAATTGATTATTCTCTGATGGATTTTTGTTTTTAGTCTGTAATGTTGTAATGCAGGGGCGGTTCAGAGGGGAGTGGGGGGGTCTGGGAACTACTGCCTACAAATGATACATTAAAAAAAATAAAGCCCTGCAAATATATTTCTTTACAATTTCTCAATTTCCTGATCTGATGACATGATTGAATCTGTGACTAAAATCTGTTGTTGATTAAACAGAACATAATGCCTTCTCAATTAGTATAGAGATGAGTATAGGACACAAAAACATTATTATTTTGGCCTGTAAAAAAAATACGTTTGGCCGGTGAATTTTTTCATCTACCTGCCACCTTGGCCAGTGAGAAAGTTAATTTCGGACCCTGAGCGTAACACCCGAGTCCCACTGTCTGTGATGTTTTCAGAGTTTTCAGAGTCCTATCTTCACTTTGTTTACATCGCCGGGACGGCCGGCTGACTCCTCCCCTCGTGTATAAAAGTTGTTTAATTGAGGGACTAGAGAAAAGAAGAATAACATACTGTACTCACTGCTTAACTGTGTTTCTAGATCACGCTCATTTCAGGTAAATTTACATGCAGTGTGAAGATACCAGCATAATAAAGATCGCTAGCATTAGCATGCTAACACAACAATGCAGCGCAAGTTGTTTTGGTTTCATGCTGGTGCTCAAGGGTGACATCTGCTGGATCAAAAAATCAAATATAAAACCTTTAAGATTAAAAAAAACAGCAACTTACATTTAAAGGTAAAGTAACAAAAGATGGACATCTACTGGAGTAGATGTCACACTGAAGCACCGGTCTCCCAGACCAAAACAAACGACCGTTCCTCCTCAGTCCCTCAGCGCTCCACCTTCTCCCGTCTCTTCCTTAAGCCGTTTTCACACATGCACTCCTGAAAATATCTCAATCATTTAAAGGAAGACTGCTCCGGATATTCTCCTGACCTGGTTGTTCACACATGCACCTCACAGAGAGGGGGGGCGGGGCATAATGCAGCAGGTTCATTAGAGCACTGGGATTGTAGAGGTGGCATGCAGACAGTCTACGGTCGTGCAGCGATCACAGGGCCCCAAGCAGTTGCCAGCCTTGCCTGTTGACAAACAGCACCTCTGACTGTGCTGCAAACACAGAGGTGTAACTGAGGTGAAACTCAGAGGACAAACAGAAAAAAACACGTCTGAAATCTTTTTTTTTAAATTCAGATATGAGCTTTAGATTCTGGATCTTTGGAATTCAGTCCGTCAACTCTTGACTGACGTGACTGTAGCCTGGACGAGCCAAAGGAGTTCATCACCCAAGCGTGATGCGGACCGTTCAGCGTCCTGACCAACATTTTTTCTCTTTTCTTCTGCTGGAGTAGCAGGAAAATGAATAATTCATCCCATAGAAACAAAAACCTTTGGAGACTTTGGATAAAGAGATAAAGCTTTGGCAGCTCCAGTGGCATGGCTCAGTTCAAGGTAGCAGAAAGGCAGAAAGGTACCTCCTGTTTTTTTTTTTTACAATAATCCCAAAACAGAGCCTAAGCATCCTGTGTTAATGAAGTGCAATCCCCTCTCTGTGTCACATGTTGACCCTGTGGTTTCCTCTTTTATTGCTGGCACTGGTTGAATTACTCATTTCAATAATTACAGATGTTCTAGACTAAAGAGAGAACACATTAAAACTGACTGAAAAAAATAGTTGTTTTTTTTCCAATAAAACGATCGCCACACTGAGGGTTGGCCGTAGTCTGAAGTGGACGAAGCCAATCTGACCTCATCCATCGGTTTGAGGGTTAATGTTTGAACCCTGGAAATAAGGCGTCTTTGAAGTCTCCATGTTGTTTAGTTGGGACCCAAATGTGGCTTTTTTTGGACGGGGGGGTGGACGCAGATTGTTCAATTGTAATGTAATCTGAGACAATCCCTTCAGTAAACCTTTTCCTGATGAGTTTATGTTCTCAATCTCTAGTTTCAAGTCTTCTTCAATACCACATTAAATAAATGATGGTCCCATTTAGAGATAAAAATACAAGGAAGCAGGGTATATGTGGGCATGGCTATATATACTTTATAGGAGTATCAATGCTAATACACCCTCTGGTATCTGGTATATGTTAAGTTAGTTTCTTATCATCTTCACAGTCTCTAACTCTCATGTTGTGTTACAGTGGGCTGAATGAATTTAGCAAATCAAAGGGGCTCGACCATGACATCTGTCTTTCATTTACACTTCATGAGTGAATGGAAGGGGATGCTACAGTTCTTGAGCTGTAAAATCAAATTATGACTATTTATAGATGTGTTGTTATTGTGACTTTAAGATTCAGTTGCTTCTCTGGGTTCCACCAAAATGTCAAACAATGTGTTGCAAGTCATGTGGAGAATAATATTTCTCATCGTTATTGTTTAGCTTATTGTTTAGTAACGAGACCCTTTTTAGGATCTAAATATCAGTTTTACAGTTTCTCTGTCATTACTTGTGTCTCACTCCGACTCTCTTCAACATTTCTTTGGCAGCTCAACGGGCGGCAACGTTACAGTCAACACTCACTCAGATATAAAAACAATAAATCATTCTAAAATAAAACCTGCAGAGTCACAGATCAGAACAAAACCTGACAACGGCCCTTTATTTACCAACTGGTTCATTTAGCTTTGAGCTAACACGTTAGAAAGATTTTCTTCCAACTGAATTAAGAATTTGTCGGTCTGTCACAGGACTTTGGTTTTCTCCAACATGTTTAAACAGTTCTTATAAGTGAAGTATTTCTACAAGAACTCAGATCCAGTTGTCGTTTCCCGGCTCATTGGTCATGACGAAAGGCGGGAGGAGTCAGAAGAAAATGTGGTGATAGTCCTCCTAGCTAACAGGTCATCAGACCGAGACCTGGTCCTGATCCTAGCTAACGGGTCTTCAGACCGAGACCTGGTCCTGATCCTAGCTAACAGGTCTTCAGACTGAGACCTGGTCCTGATCCTAGCTAACAGGTCTTCAGTACTGAGACCTGGTCCTGATCCTAGCTAACAGGTCTTCAGTACTGAGACCTGGTCCTGATCCTAGCTAACAGGTCTTCAGACTGAGACCTGGTCCTGATCCTAGCTAACAGGTCTTCAGTACTGAGACCTGGTACTGATCCTAGCTAACAGATCTTCAGACTGAGACCTGGTCCTGATCCTAGCTAACAGGTCTTCAGTACTGAGACCTGGTCCTGATCCTAGCTAACAGGTCTTCAGTACTGAGACCTGGTACTGATCCTAGCTAACAGGTCTTCAGTACTGAGACCTGGTCCTGATCCTAGCTAACAGGTCTTCAGTACTGAGACCTGGTCCTGATCCTAGCTAACAGGTCTTCAGACTGAGACCTGGTCCTGATCCTAGCTAACAGGTCTTCAGTACTGTTAACGTATTCCGACGTATCCGGATGAGCGATTAAAAATAAACAGAAATGAAAGGAACACGTCTCTTTGAACGGAGCGTTCGGCATGGAGGGATCTCGTGAATGTAGCATGTAGAATCCTTGTGATCAAGTCGTCCTGGCGTTTGTGGATTTAATTCCAACTGCAACTTTCAGGGAACTTTGTCCGCAGTTGCTCTTTTTCCTCAAATTCCATTGGCTAACACATTAAGGCCGCCATGTCTTCACCGTGAATCTTTCTGAAGCGCCGTCGGACCTCCAGCGCCGAGCCAGCTGGTGGTTTTCCTCACCGCTCTTCCTAAAGCAACAGCACTCCATCTTAATTTTTATTAGCCCATCACAGCGCCAGGATGTATCTGTTAGCACGCGGCGAGGCAGCTAATCCTCTGAACACAGAGTGAGGTATGTGAGACGTGTGGCGCTCTGAGGTCGCCCGGAGTCAAAGAGAGAGAAAACAGAAGAAGTGTCGGCCCATTAATCACACAGTGTGTGTGTGTGGTGAGGAGGGGTTTTTATGAACTCCTACACACACACACACACACACACACACACACACACACACACACACACACACACACACACACACACACACACTCCTACTGTACAAACAGCAGCGCGCTCTGGCTTCAATGGTTTCATTCCTCTGACTCTGAAATTGATTTAAACAGGGCTGAGTCTGGAAGCGCTCTATGGTTCGGGAGCAGAAGAGTCCATGTGAGCCGCCATGTGAGGTCAGAGAGGCTAAGGTGAACCTTTTTTTCTAAATGTAGTAGACTTGATTTAGTGACTTGGATATTTGACTTTAAGTTTTTTATGAGTAAAGTTATAAAAGTTTCAATGTGTGGTGGATTTGGGTTCGTGGTGAGACATGTCCCGACCTAAAATGCTGCCTGACGATCAGTTTAACAGTTTAATCATGTGTTTTTCACTTCTTGGAATTTCAGCAGGTGAACAACACCTGTGGGCAGCTCTGGGCAGCTCTGCTAGTGCGGTGCATGCGGCGGAGGCCGCGTCTGTGCCCACGGCGGAGGCCGCCTCCGCGTTCGTGCCCGGGGCGGAGGCCGCGTCCGCGCCTGCGCCTGGCTGAGGTAGAAGTGGTTTCGACCAGCTCTCAGGCTACAGAAGAGGAGAGGACATGGATGAAGATTATGAGTCAGACAATGCATCCATTGCTGATTTGCCAAATAGTGGCTCTGATCTTTATTTTTTAGAGTCAATCAATCAATTTATGGATGAAACGTACAAAAAATCAGTAAAAATAAGTGACTACTTTAGTGATACTGAGAAGTTCATAAAGTCAGTCAGCATACTGAAAAGACAGGTTGGGTTTGACCTCCTGGACGAGAAAAAACGTTTCCGTCTAAAAAATTGAGGAATTGCATTGAGGAAAACTGGAGGTAAGAGTGTAAAGAAGACAAAGAAATGATCATGCATCACAAGGTGTTTTTCTTCTTCTACTGTTCCCTGTTTGTGTCTACTTGTCTGTTTTTTCTCTCTGATCTTTCTATGAGGAGTCTTAAGATAGGACCTCTTAACATTAATGGTGGGAGAGACAGACAGAAAAGGGGCCTTATCTCTGAGATCTCAACTCAGAAAAACATTGATATCTTGTTTTTACAAGAGACTCATACCACACCATCAGATGAGACAGATTGGGGTTTATGGTGGGAGGGCTCTAACTACCTTAGCCATGGCACCAACTTTAGTGCAGGAGTAGCCATTTTGTTTAGAGCATCTGCAAATGTAAAGATCATCTCTTGTGCTGAAATTGTAAAGGGAAGGCTTTTAATTGTAAGAGCAGAAATAGAGGACACTGTTTTCTGCTTCACTAATATTTATGCTCCAAATAATGGAGCTGAAAGGGTAGCTTTCTATACCCGCCTCCAAAAGGAGTTACTGATCTATAATCAGGATCAGATCATTCTTGGTGGTGATTTTAACTGCACACTTGATTTCACCGTGGATAGAATAGGAGAGGAGCCACATCCACATTCATCCCAGACTTTAAAAACTGTCATCTCTCACCTGGATTTGTTGGACACATTTAGAGTGAAACATCCACAATCCAGACAGTATACATGGGTCAGGGTTAACAGTAACAGGGTGTGTGCAGCTAGACTGGACAGGGTTTACATCTCCAGAACTCTCAACCCCAGATTAATTCATTGTAATATTCTGCCTGTCGGCTTCACTGATCACCATTTTGTTAGTGTGGAGCTGATTATTTCACCAGGTGAAAGGGCTAAGTCCTTCTGGCATTTTAATAACAAGCTTCTACTGGACAATGTTTTCTGTAAAAACTATGGGTGTTTTTGGGATCAGTGGCAATTAAGAAAAGTTGAGTTTGATTCTTTGAAGCTTTGGTGGGAGGTTGGTAAAGCTCAGATTCGTGTTTTTTGTCAGCAGTACACGTCACACTCTTCTGCTAGATTAAAAACAGTCATTAAAAATATTGAGGACAACATTAAGAACCTTGAGGAGGGGTTAAATGGGAGTGTGGATCCCACCACTGGTACCCTGCTGAAGGAGAAACGTATGGAGTTGAGCTCTTTCCTGCAGGAGAGGGTGAAGGGAGCTCTTGTGCAGAGTCGTTTCCTTCAACTCAAAGACATGGATGCCCCAACGTCTTTCTTTTTCAATCTTGAGAGATCTGTGGCTCAAAAAAAGCTGCTGACTTGTCTTAAACTGCCAGGAGGTCGTATAACAGCTGATCCAAAGGAAATGAGCAGTAATGCCATGCAGTTCTATGAGGATCTGTTTGGAGCAGAGAGTTGCAGCCAGGAGTGTCGCAGGGAGCTCCTGGAGGGTCTCCCTCAGCTCAGTGTGGAGGAGAGGTCTCTTCTGGAAGGGGAGCTGTCTCTGGAGGAGCTCACTGCTGCTGTCACTCAGATGGCAACAGGAAGAGCACCTGGAATAGATGGGTTGTCCACAGACTTTTTTAAGAGGTTCTGGAATATTCTTGGGTCTGACCTGCATAGTGTTTTAATGGAGTGTTGCAGGACCGGGTCTCTTCCTGGTTCTTGTAAGAAAGCAGTTCTTTCCTTGCTCCCCAAGAAAGGTGACCTGGCATTGTTAAAAAACTGGAGGCCGGTTGCTTTGCTTTGTGCGGACTACAAGATCCTCTCCAGAGCTTTATCGAACAGACTAAAGGACGTTCTCGGAAGTGTGGTCCATAAAGACCAGAGCTACAGTGTTCCAGACCGGACAATCATGGATAATGTTTTTCTTATCAGAGATGTCATTGATGTGTGTAAAATCTATAATCTAAATGTTGGCATTGTGTCTCTGGATCAAGAGAAGGCGTTTGACAGGGTGGATCACTCGTATTTGTTTTCTGCACTGAGGTCTTTTGGTTTTGGGGATGGTTTTGTGTCATTAGTTGGTTTGTTGTATCAGGATGCACAGTGTTTGGTGAAGATGGGGGCGGGGTTGAGTCGGCCAATCCCTGTACGGCGAGGGATCAGACAAGGTTGTCCCATCTCCGGCCAGCTGTACAGCTTGGCTATTGAGCCCTTGCTGTGCAGGTTGAGGGGCCGGCTCAGCGGGCTTTCTTTGCCCGCGGCCTGTAGCATTGAATGTCCCCCTACAGTTTCTGCCTATGCTGATGATGTAAACATCTTCATCTCCAATCAGGGGGACGTTCAGTGTCTGCGGGACACCCTGTCCCTGTATGAAAGGGCAACAGCTGCACGGGTGAACTGGGAAAAAAGTGGTGCCTTATTGGTGGGAGAGTGGAGGGACCAGGCAGTGCCCAGTCTGCCTGGTGGACTTGAGTGGGGGAGGGAGGGGTTGAAGGTGTTGGGGGTTTATTTGGGTACCGAGGGCTTTAAAAGTAAAAACTGGGAGGGAGTTAGGGAGAAAGTGTGCGCTCGGTTGTCTAAATGGAAATGGTTGCTACCCCAGTTGTCGTATAGGGGAAGAGTTCTGGTGGTCAATAACTTGGTTGCCTCGACTCTCTGGCACAGACTTGTGGCTTTGACACCTCCAAGAGGGCTGGTGGAGGACATTCAAAGGGCCATCCTGGACTTCTTCTGGTCAGGCAAACACTGGGTCCAGGCGGCAGTCCTCTACCTGCCGGTGGCTGAAGGGGGACATGGACTTATAGACATTCAGTCAAAAATTGCCTCATTCAGACTCCAGACTGCACAGAGACTCCTTTTCACTTGTGGTCCCAGCTGGATGGACATCGCTCGACTGCTGCTGAGGAGAGCTGGACGGCTGGGGTACACTAAGCAGCTCTTTCTGTTAAAGCTTGAGGAGGTGGATCTCACTGGATTAACATCCTTTTATATGTCTGTAATGCAGGCATGGAAAATGTACACATTCAAAAGGAAAAAAACTGAGAGTCCGGGAATGTGGATCTTTGAGGAACCGTTATTTTTTAATGATTTCATAAGGACTCCAACTTTGCAGTCAGCCAGTCTCCGGGCCAGTTTCAGAGAGGCAGGCTGCACAAAACTGGGTCACCTGGTAAGACTGACCCTGGACGCCCTCAGAGAAAGGACCAATATCACCTCCAGCCGGGTGGTTGAAAGAGTGGTGGAGGAAGTCTTTGCTGCACTTCCAGTAAAACTTGTGACATTTCTAAACATTGAGAATCTGTGTGAGCAGTGGAGTGAAGAGGGCGAATACAGCTTCCCATCTTTGTCTGTTACCCCAGATGTCGGGGAGTGGCAGGAAAGAGGAGGTGGACTGCTGTCCTTTAGTACTCCTGTTCTGGGAAAGTTCCAGGATGCAGGGAAAAAGGCACTCTATCAGTCCTGTGTTAAGGTCCTACATCTTCGTGGTCTGTCGGGAGTGAAAGAGTCGAGGTGGATCGAGTTTTTTGGCCCGGAGGTTTCCCCGAAAGGCAGCTGGCGGTCCCTGTACAAGCTGCCTGTTGAGAAGAGAACAGCAGATCTCCAGTGGAGAGTTGTGCATGGGGGTATAGCCACGAACAGATACAGAGCGCACATTGATCCAGGGGTGGGAGAGGAGTGTTTGTTTTGTTCACTAACTGAAACTTTGTCTCATCTGTTTGTTGAGTGTCCCAGGCTCTCACTCTTGTTTGTCCTTATGAAAAGCTTGTTTGAAGCTCTCGGGGAGGATTTCTCTTATGCATTGTTTGTTTTTGGGCCAAAGTATCCTGCAAAGAAAAAGACTGTACATACACTGATGAACTTTTTATCTGGCTCGGCTAAGTTGGCCATTTGGCTTACACGCAAGAACCGAGCTCAGGGTACTGGCTGTGTGGAACCGGTGCTGGTTCTGGAGGGACTTTTGAAGGCCAGACTAAAGGTAGAATTTGCCTATTATCAAATGATGGACAATGTGCAAGACTTTAATAGTGTATGGGCTGTGGAAGAAGCTTTGTGCTCTGTGGGTGGGGATGGAGAGCTGATTATTCATTTTTGATGCAGTAAATGTTGTTTTTGTTGATGTTGTGATTTTTGTTGCACTTGTTTTGTTTTATTTTTTATTTTTTATTTATTTATTTATTTCCTTCTCTTGATCTGAGTGATGATGTGACAGTGTTATAATTTTCTCCTGGTAGTGGTAAAATAAAAGGTATTTTGAAAACCAAACCTTCTCTTCTCTCCTCTCCTCTCCTCTCTTCTCCTCTCCTCTCCTCTCCTCTCCTCTCCTCTCCTCTCCTCTTCCCTTGCTCCTTCTCTCCTCTCCTTCTCTCCTCTCCTATCCTCTCCTCTCCTCTCCTCTTCCCTCGCTCCTTCTCTCCTCTGGTTTCCTTCTCTGGAACAAAAAAGAGAAGCTGATCAGCGGTTAGGAGTCTCAGATTTGATTTTCTGTTTTGTGGAGTTTCAGAGTTCAAAACAGTAAACTGAGCTGCCTTCTCCAGTCCCATAAATCTGGGGGGGGGGGGGGGGGGGAGGGAGACCCAACATCAGCTCTCATAAAGCTGTATATATAACGTGGATATAAAGTGCGGTCGGAAGGAAGTGGTGTGAGGGAGGGGGGGGGGGGTTAAACGTAGAGGCTAAACAGAGGTGTTTCCTGAGCACAAATCAGCTCAGTGTGGAGGGGTCTCTGTAGAGGAGGGGGGGCAGGGGAGGGGGGGGTACGAGGTAAACAGATTAAAGTGTTCCACACTTTTCATTTGAAGCGGCCGTGATAGTTAACACGCCCGTCCCGTGGTGACTGCTGATAGTAGCTCTAAATGTTTAGCGGTTTCACGTCGTGAGCTCACTGAGAAACTGGTCGAGAGGCCAAAGATCATCTATGAGGACAGACGCTCCACTCGGTCGCGAATGAACATGCACCAGCATGAAACCAAAACAACTGGCGCTGCATTGTTGTGTTAGCATGCTAATGCTAGCGATCTTTATTATGCTGGTATCTTCACACTGCATGTAAATTTACCTGAAATGAGCGTGATCTAGAAACACAGTTAAGCAGTGAGTACAGTATGTTATTCTTCTTTTCTCTAGTCCCTCAATTAAACAACTTTTATACACGAGGGGAGGAGTCAGCCGGCCGTCCCGGCGATGTAAACAAAGTGAAGATAGGACTCTGAAAACTCTGAAAACATCACAGACAGTGGGACTCGGGTGTTACACCCATTGTAGACAGTCATGACTCACAGAGTTATTTTCAGAGGATATACTTGATTTCTACATTTAAGTGAGAAAAATCACAGATGAAGACTTTAAGGGTTTCTGATCAGCTCTGTAGACGTGAACCTCGAGGAAAGAGTCGCTACTGAAAAAGAACGTGTTGAAGATTTAGATGCTCTGCTGCTGCTTTAGAAGTAAACTTTGTGTTTACCTCTGTCAGTTTCCAAGTAATCAATATGTTCAGTGTCGTCTCTTTGTGTCTTCCAACAAATATTTGGCCTCAAAGTTAAGATTTTTGTGGTCGTTTCTTTTTTCTTATCACCATGAGAGGTAGAAAACTCGTCAGGTGAGGCGGTGTGTTCGCTGTCAGGTCAAGTTTTACAGAAGAGAAACTCGCACGAACACGCTTTCTTTTCATACTTCAGCCTTTATTTATTTTATTAATTCATTAATTTGTGATACCCTGCATGAGGGTCCTCCACCTTTTGTTTTTTGAAACTCAGACTTCTGTTTCCTGTGACTTTGACCTTGTGTTGGTCCAATCACTGATGAAGAGCAGCCGGCCTCAGGTAACCGTTCTGTGAGAAATCGAAACAAACTTTGATTCTCAGCCCAACAACCATAAAGACATCACTCCATTGTAACATTCATTTTGTATTTGTTGTATGAAAGTGTCCCTTTGATTAAAAACCTGAAGAGCTCGGTGGATTGAGTTATTTTGATCCCGGCGTCTTCCCGACGAGCTGCTGCTTGTGTTTCTTACAGGTGGAGGTATTTCCAGAGATCTCCTCTCGTCTCCTCCCAGAGTTTCATCACCACATCTGGTTGGACGTCTCCTCCTCTTGTTGTTCCTTCACAATAAAACAAAGGCACTGAATTACACACATCAACTTGTCCTCACCTGCAACACGCCCCATTATGCAGTATGAAGATACAAGCATAATAAAGATCGCTAGCATTAGCATGCTAACACAACAGTGCAGCGCGAGTTGTTTTGGTTTCAAGACGGTGCTCAAGCATGAAATGATCCATCTACTGGATCAAAAAATTCAGTATCAAAAAATCACATATAAAGCCTTTAATGGAAAAGACGTCTTTCTAACTGTTAGAGCTAAAAGACGCTACATGTTCATCTGCGACCGAGTGGAGTGTCTGTCCTCATAGATGATCTTTGGCTGAGCGTCAGTTCGGCCTCTCGATCAGTTTCTCACGATGTGAAACCGCGAAACATTTAGAGCTTCTGTCAGCAGGCACCACGGGACGAGCGCTTGAAATGAAAAGTGCGGAACATTTAGACACTTTAATCTGTTTACCTCGTAAACCTTGTGAACTTCCTGATTACTATTTCATTGGTCTGCACATTAAGACGATTAAATTTAGATCTTAAAATACAAATACGAGCACAGATATCCAATTAAGAAAGCTAAAAGTGACCCAGAACTTATTTTTTCCCTCTTGTAGTTTAATGGGAGTTGGCTTCTTCGGGTAAACAGCTCGACCTGCCAGTTTCCTTTCACCATCCCTGAAACACAAACCAGTGAAATCCAGCTGCTCAGAACCACTGACTTTATGAAACCAAGTGGAGACAGCTGCTCTGATTCATTCAGGTGATAAAAACAAAACATCACCCAACCAGCGGTGACATTTAACCAAGAACTCCACACTGAGTTTGAACATGTGGACGTAGCCTCCACGTCTGAAAGGTCAAGATCACATGGAAGAACCTTCCATGGAACCTTAGACGCTGAAGGGCTCCATTAAAGGAGACATATTATAAAAAATCCACTTCGACAGTGTTTGTGAACATATATCTGTGTAACCTGAGAGTCTATTGACCCATCCAGTCCTTTGTTAGTGGTCTGCATGAGTCTTACAACACAGAGAAAAACGCTCTGTTTCAAATGTGCTCTCCTTGTGATGTCACAGTGGGATTCTTGTGAAAAAATCTCCACCCATGGACTCCACCTCCAGCCTAGATCAAAACTTTAGTGCAGGTCGGCCATTTTTATTCTCACTACAGAGGAGTGATGTCTACAGGGAAAACTAAGGGGGGAATGGGGGGGGTGGGGTCATTACATTTAAAGAGACACACACACCAAAACGGAGCGTTCTGAGAGAGCTGGTTTCTACAGGGTCACAAACCTCCTCTGGTGCTTGATTCATGTTTTATTTTGACCAAAGCACAGAACAGATGTTTCATTTAGACCACAGGGGACTGTTTGAAAAGGTGGAGGAGGGGACTGTTTGAAAAGGTGGAAGAGGACTGTTTGAAAAGGTGGAGGAGGACCGTTTGAAAAGGTGGAGGAGGGGACTGTTTGAAAAGGTGGAGGAGGACTGTTTGAAAAGGTGGAGGAGGGGACTGTTTGAAAAGGTGGAGGAGGGGACTGTTTGAAAAGGTGGAGGAGGGGACTGTTTGAAAAGGTGGAGGAGGAGGACTGTTTGAAAAGGTGGAGGAGGAGACTATTTGAAAAGGTGGAGGAGGGGACTGTTTGAAAAAGTGGAGGAGGGGACTGTTTGAAAAGGTGGAGGAGGGGACTGTTTGAAGAGGTGGAGGAGGGGACTGTTTGAAAAGGTGGAGGAGGGGGCTGTTTGAAGAGGTGGAGGAGGGGACTGTTTGAAGAGGTGGAGGAGGGGACTGTTTGAAAAGGTGGAGGAGGGGGCTGTTTGAAAAGGTGGAGGAGGGGGCTGTTTGAAAAGGTGGAGGAGGGGACTGTTTGAAAAGGTGGAGGAGGGGACTGTTTGAAAAGGTGGAGGAGGGGACTGTTTGAAAAGGGGGAGGAGGGGGATCATATGTCCTCTTTAAGGTTATCCCAAAGGAAACGATGACACAGAGCTTCAGGCTTCAAGCTGATACTGAGGTCCATGTGAACACCGTCACCAACAGGTACCTTCAAACAGACATTTAGGTCGCTTTAACAGATGAAGCTCGATGGACTCACTTTTTTAAAACAGGCACTAAGAGGCCAAGCGTCATTCAGCAGTGAAAGGTTATCTTTGCATAGACACTGAAAGGGAACAGATGCTACCTTGTCCTTGTGCCTCTCTACAAGACAACAGTGATAAAAGACTAAAAGACTCCAGGCCTCATTTTTACCAAGTGCAATTAATCTGTTAAACAACAATTAGCTATTTGTTGCTCTTTTTACACTTGAATTGCACATTTGCACACCGCCACTTTGCACTTTAATAACTTCAATTTCCATTCTGGTGCAGGCTCTTGACTGATTTTATTGCGCTGTTTTCATTTGGTTTTATATTTTGCTGTGTTGTCTGATTTTTTAAATTCATTTTGGTCCATGTTTCATGGTGATGTTGTCCTTGTGTTTCTTGTCTTCTGTGTGCTCCTGTTGCAACGCAGATTTCCCCTTGTGGGACAATAAAAAATCTGAATCTGAATCTAAAAATCAGCGTCTGAAATATTTTGCAGGACTTTTTGTGGAAGATAAAAAAAGAACATCTGAATGAAAATAGGATTCTAGTGTTGCGTATTTAGTTGCAGAATTCCTCTGATGTGCAGGAGAACAGTGTGATGGAGTCTACTGCTTGAACTTCAAAGTGCAGATTAACCACAGCTCTGATGATGGAAGTGCCCTGATTCTCTTACTGAGGGGAGTCTCAGGGTGTTTGGGGAAGTTGGGGGCTGGCGCTGTGGGTTGAGGGTTGAGGTGGGTGTTTGGCATTCAGAGGGCAGGAGGTGTGTAGGCGGAGCTTATAGCGTCTGCTCCCCAAAGCCTCAGACTGTAAGATGTGGTGCAGGATCCTTCCGGTTAGCATTGAGATGCAGCAACAACAAAGCTAGAAAACAGGCAGCAACAACACTTCCTGGATCGAAAGCCACCTCACTTCATCACCGAGGGGTAATTAAGACAAGCCCAGACGGAGCAGTGAACCTGGCCAGACACCACAGATCTGTTTGAACAAGAGTGCTGTGTGCTTCTTTTTGCATGCTTGACTCCATCTGTGTTTCCAATGAATGCAAATAAAAGACTAGACCTTGACTGGGGTCCTTAAGGGAGACCATCGGTTTGAGCCTCTCAGGAGGACTCGCTGTGCTCCAACCTGCAGACAGAAACATCCATCAGTGAGAGGAACACATGTTCAAGTTTGAACCGTGTGAGAGAGGAGAAAAAACAGAGAAAATGATACCAGATTTTACAACCCTGAAGACGAGAAGCAAAGAAATGTACCAAAAATAACAAGTTGATTATAGCTGCTCTGAAACCAAGCTTAGGAATTTGATATATTTGACTATACTTCGGTTTTATGTCATATTTTTGCTTTTCATTAAAGGAGCAGTATGTAACTCTGACCCCTAGTGTTTAAAATGGGTACTGCAGTCTAAATTCTAAACATCATAGAGAGCTGTCTCCCCCCTCCTCTCTAGAGTGGATGCTCACTCAGGTCACCATGTGGTGGACTCTGAAGCTTCAGTGTTTATCCAGCTCTGCATGGGTCTGTAAACCTTTCTGTGTTCTAACCTCTCTCCATTTTTCAAAAGCATCTCCAATATTGATCCTAGTTTGAGCACGTTTCTGCTCGTGGAGCTTATTAGAAACATGCAGAGGCTTTTTAGGTCGGGTACAATCACTTCTATCTGAACCACTTCTCTTGACCCGCTTCCATCACTGCAACACCTGTTGACCTGATAACTGCTCTCATATCTGACAAACAGAGGGGCGTCCAAAACGGCCGTGTGGGGGGGGTCGCCTTAAAACCGCCTACCTTCTCTGGTCCAAACAAATCCAGCAGAAGAGAAACTCATGTATTCATGTGATTGGATGTAAAGGATCAGGACTTAAGTGTTCATTTCCTTTTCATTGAAGATCAAACCTCTCTGTCTCTCCTGTTCTTCTCTCAGGAATGCTGATCCAGCCTTTGATGGCGTACAGAAAATATGACAAGGATTTATCCTGAGAACAATCAGGACTTTGTGTTCCTGGGAGCTCAAAACATCCGTCTGCCTCTGTGTTGTTTTCTGTCCTCTTGAAACCAGTCATCATGCAGCTGTAGCACCTGTCCGCCTTGTCCAGCACACCTGATCCTCATTCCTTTGTCTAAGTGCACGCTGCAGGTTGGATTTTGTGGGCTTTAAGCTCCATGGGAATCAGATTTACATCAACCTCCAGAAATCTTTTTATTACAAACGAAAGGAGACAAAGATTTGATGTACTTAACAGAAGATCTGCAGCTCATAGATACACTCACATGCAAAAGATCCTTTCACCATCAGATATGCATCTGATCTGACTACATTTCTGATGTTTGAATTGATCATAACTGATCAAAATGAATGACTCTCATCTCTCTCTGTTGCCAGATTTGCCAGTGAAAGACCTGAAACAAAGAATCTCAGACCTCTCTTCAGCTGACCTCCTGGTGCTAACAATAGCTTACAATTTCAGAATTCGCTATTTAAAATTGTGCACTGTCTCCATTTTACAAAACCCAAGTTGGCCAAAGATTTACCCAAATTTGTGATTAAGATAAATCAGAACAGGTCACTTTAAAGGTGACATATCTTCTTCTTCTTCAGTGTAAATAAGTGTCAGAGCTCCTCAAAACATGTGTGAAGTTTCTTGTTCTAAATCCACTCTGATCCTGTATTTGATCATGCCTATAAACCCCTCTATTTCAGCCCTGCTCAGAACAGGCTGTGTCTGTACCTTTAAATATGTAAATGAGCTGTGTCTGACCACGCCCCCTCTCTGGAAGGGCTTGGGTGCCTCGGTCTTTCTCACTCCATGTCCTATTGTTTACAGTGAGAAGGCAGACTCAGAGGGCAGAACAAACACCTAGCTGTGGGAGTGTCACCCACCTGGGGGAGGGGCTACTGCCCTTTGTGATGTCATGAAGGGAAAACCTCCAAACGGCCTGTTTGAACACACATTTTCTGAAAAGTGGAGCAGGAAGAAGACGGAGAGGATGGACTTTTCTCATCATTGGAGGGTTTGTAGATTCTAGTAAAAAAATCCCCTCCCCTGGTATCTCCACCCCCAGCTTAGAACAAAACTTTTGCTCAGGTCGGCCATTTTTATTCTCGTTACAAAGGAGTGATGTCTACTGGGAAAACTCAGGGGGGACTCATTGAATTTATTTAAAATAGACTTAGGTTAAATAAATGAATGAACCACTCTGTAGGATTTGGTTTTACAGATGAATGTGAGCTGATACACACAGGTCTGAGTAAAGTCGAGTTGTATCTGATGATGTTCTTTGGCGTTCCTCTGCTGCTGTATTGCTCTCTTAGCGTGACTGCTTTACTGACTTCATTCCGGCTGAGGTCAGAAAACGACCCCGTCAATAATGAGAGGCGTTTAATTGCATTCATGCCTGTGTAACAAGAGGAGATGAAGATGACGAGGTAATTATTGGTTTGAAAGTTTCACACCCTGACCCTGACCCGACCCTCTGACCACGCCAACAACCCCTCCTCAGCCTTCCCTCAGTCTTCCAGGGAGCAATAAGACAGCTGATCCATCCGACATTCCTCCTCTGTCCACAGCCTCGGTCCTTCACAGCAGGGAGGGTTTATCTGCAGACACACATTCAGTAAATCAACAACTTCTGTTACAATGTCAGATGTTATAGTTTAAATAAAGTTTTCACTTGAACTAAAGCTGCAAACAAAAATGGTTCTGTACTCAGAGGGCCTGTACTCTGATGGTCTGTACTCTGAGGGTCTGTACTCTAATGGTCTGTACTCTGATGGTCTGTACTCTAATGGTCTGTACTCTGAGGGTCTGTACTCTGATGGTCTGTACTCTGATGGTCTGTACTCTGAGGGTCTGTACTCTGAGGGTCTGTACTCTGATGGTCTGTACTCTGATGGTCTGTACTCTGATGGTCTGTACTCTAATGGTCTGTACTCTGATGGTCTGTACTCTAATGGTCTGTACTCTGAGGGTCTGTACTCTAATGGTCTGTACTCTAATGGTCTGTACTCTGAGGGTCTGTACTCTAATGGTCTGTACTCTGATGGTCTGTACTCAGAGGGCCTGTACTCTGAGGGTCTGTACTCTGATGGTCTGTACTCTGATGGTCTGTACTCTAATGGTCTGTACTCTGATGGTCTGTACTCTAATGGTCTGTACTCTGATGGTCTGTACTCTAATGGTCTGTACTCTAATGGTCTGTACTCTGAGGGTCTGTACTCTAATGGTCTGTACTCTAATGGTCTGTACTCTGAGGGTCTGTACTCTGATGGTCTGTACTCTGATGGTCTGTACTCTGAGGGTCTGTACTCTGAGGGTCTGTACTCTGATGGTCTGTACTCTGATGGTCTGTACTCTAATGGTCTGTACTCTGATGGTCTGTACTCTAATGGTCTGTACTCTGAGGGTCTGTACTCTAATGGTCTGTACTCTAATGGTCTGTACTCTGAGGGTCTGTACTCTAATGGTCTGTACTCTGATGGTCTGTACTCAGAGGGCCTGTACTCTGAGGGTCTGTACTCTGATGGTCTGTACTCTGATGGTCTGTACTCTAATGGTCTGTACTCTGATGGTCTGTACTCTAATGGTCTGTACTCTGATGGTCTGTACTCTAATGGTCTGTACTCTAATGGTCTGTACTCTAATGGTCTGTACTCTAATGGTCTGTACTCTGAGGGTCTGTACTCTAATGGTCTGTACTCTGAGAGCCTGTACTCTAATGGTCTGTACTCAGATGGTCTGTACTCTGAGGGTCTGTACTCTAATGGTCTGTACTCTAATGGTCTGTACTCTGAGGGTCTGTACTCTAATGGTCTGTACTCTGAGAGCCTGTACTCTGATGGTCTGTACTCAGATGGTCTGTACTCTGAGGGTCTGTACTCTAATGGTCTGTACTCTGAGAGCCTGTACTCTAATGGTCTGTACTCTAATGGTCTGTACTCAGATGGTCTGTACTCTGATGGTCTGTACTCTAATGGTCTGTACTCAGATGGTCTGTACTCTGAGGGTCTGTACTCTAATGGTCTGTACTCTGAGAGCCTGTACTCTAATGGTCTGTACTCTAATGGTCTGTACTCTAATGGTCTGTACTCTGATGGTCTGTACTCAGAGGGCCTGTACTCTGATGGTCTGTACTCTGAGGGTCTGTACTCTGATGGTCTGTACTCTGAGGGTCTGTACTCTAATGGTCTATACTCTGATGGTCTGTACTCTGATGGTCTGTACTCTAATGGTCTGTACTCTGATGGTCTGTACTCTAATGGTCTGTACTCTGAGGGTCTGTACTCTAATGGTCTGTACTCTAATGGTCTGTACTCTAATGGTCTGTACTCTGAGGGTCTGTACTCTAATGGTCTGTACTCTGATGGTCTGTACTCAGAGGGCCTGTACTCTGAGGGTCTGTACTCTGATGGTCTGTACTCTGATGGTCTGTACTCTAATGGTCTGTACTCTGATGGTCTGTACTCTAATGGTCTGTACTCTGAGGGTCTGTACTCTAATGGTCTGTACTCTAATGGTCTGTACTCTGAGGGTCTGTACTCTAATGGTCTGTACTCTGAGAGCCTGTACTCTAATGGTCTGTACTCAGATGGTCTGTACTCTGAGGGTCTGTACTCTAATGGTCTGTACTCTGAGAGCCTGTACTCTAATGGTATGTACTCTAATGGTCTGTACTCTGAGGGTCTGTACTCTAATGGTCTGTACTCTGATGGTCTGTACTCTAATGGTCTGTACTCAGATGGTCTGTACTCTGAGGGTCTGTACTCTAATGGTCTGTACTCAGATGGTCTGTACTCTGAGGGTCTGTACTCTAATGGTCTGTACTCTGAGAGCCTGTACTCTAATGGTCTGTACTCTAATGGTCTGTACTCTGAGGGTCTGTACTCTAATGGTCTGTACTCTGAGGGTCTGTACTCTAATGGTCTGTACTCAGATGGTCTGTACTCTGAGGGTCTGTACTCTAATGGTCTGTACTCAGATGGTCTGTACTCTGAGGGTCTGTACTCTAATGGTCTGTACTCTGAGAGCCTGTACTCTAGTGGTCTGTACTCTAATGGTCTGTACCCTGAGGGTCTGTACTCTAATGGTCTGTACTCTAATGGTCTGTACTCTGATGGTCTGTACTCTGAGGGTCTGTACTCTAATGGTCTGTACCCAGAGAGCCTGTACTCTGAGGGTCTGTACTCTAATGGTCTGTACTCTGAAGGTCTGTACTCTAATGGTCTGTACTCTGAGGGTCTGTACCCAGAGAGCCTGTACTCTGAGGGTCTGTACTCTGAGGGTCTGTACTCTGAGGGTCTGTACTCTGATGGTCTGTACTCTGAGGGTCTGTACTCTGAGGGTCTGTACTCTGAGGGTCTGTACTCTAATGGTCTGTACTCAGATGGTCTGTACCCAGAGAGCCTGTACTCTGAGGGTCTGTACTCTGATGGTCTGTACTCTGAGGGTCTGTACTCTGATGGTCTGTACTCTGAGGGTCTGTACTCTGAGGGTCTGTACTCTGAGGGTCTGTACTCTGAGGGAGGTTCTCGGAGGCCCTGCATTGGGACAGCTGAAGACAGACTGACTCAATCTGCTGAATCTTAAAGGAGCAAACTGTAAGACATCTAAATTAAATCCTCAAATGAGCACACAAAGGGAAGGTCATAGGACTTGTTTTTTAGAACATCAAACCAGATGTCATCTAATTATGACATGATGATGAAACTCTGGTATCCGAGGAGATAAGTGGAGATCTCTGGAAAAACCTCGCCCTGGCAGAAAAACAAGCAGCAGCTCGTCAGAATCAAAGTGTTGAGTAAACAATGAATAATTCAATCCCAGCAGCCTCAGAGCCCATCAGGTTTTTAATCAGACGTGCACACACTTTAATATGTTTCAAATCTGGACTGCCTGTAAGCATGGTCAAACAGTTGTTGTTGTTGTTATTGACTTGGCGTGCTCACAACGATGCATTTTTCTGTTTTCATCTGGACGAAGATGTTTTTGAGAAGTTAGCGTGTGTGGACGGAGGAGAGAGATGATTGTAGATAAAGTCCTGTGACGTGTTTGTTGACATATATAAGTCTGGATTGATGTGGGAGAAGAACTCACAAAAATGTCCACCAGTGGAGCCTCTCGTCCAATGAAGTGTCTCGTTGTTTTTTTTGGTGGTAACAGGTCTGATTTCAGTCATTTTGAATAAATCCTTCTCCTCTGACTCTGTGTGCAGGATGAAGGAGACATTTCTGTTTGTCATCTTAACTCAGGAAGTTATTTGTGGTGCACTTTCTTTATTATGTGTGGAGAAAAAATGGCCGACTCCGTAAAACACGGGCCAAGAAAGAACTCAAGTTGGACAGAATCAAAGTGAAGAAAAGCAACATTTTGACCCAGTTCAATTGTTATAGATTTTCCTGTTTGTACGTGATAGATACTTACTGTCTTACTTCCTTACTTCATTTGTTGGCTTCTTTTGTTTTTATATAGAAGATCCAATGAGATCAAAGACCCTAAAACCAAACTAATGGGGCTCAACTTTCTGCCCCACACAATGAAAAGAGAACACTGAAGAAATGTGAAGGTTTAAATCCTTTACAAGACAATCTGAATCTGAAAGTCAGAGTGAGCTGATGTGAGAACACAGCAGGATATAATCAGGAGAATTCACCTGGAGCCAGTGGGAGGGGGTGGTGCACACACACTGCTCCACCAGCCTCCTTGTTTTCTAAATCCTCTGATTTCTTGAACGGGAAACATGAAGACCTCATGTCTAAACCGCTGCTCGCTCCAGTGAAGACTTCAATTTTTCCACGTTAACAACTCGTTCTGAAGACGGAGGGAGGAAGTCATCCCGCTGATTTTTGGATATTTAATACTCCAAAGTCTCCAAAGTCTCCAAACATCATGTTCTGATCAATGTAGTCTTTCAGATTGTCGACAACGTGACGTTCTCGTTGAGCTTCAGATCGTTTCTCTTCCAACAGAATCGACTCTGACATCTGAACCCTGAAGTTATTTATTTGTGTGTTTGTTAATAAATCGTCGGGTCGTCTTGCTCTCTCTCCTTTCCCGGTCTTTTCTCCCACTTTTACCCCCTCTCCCCCCCATTATCTCACCTCCCCCTCTTCTTTAATTGCGCTGTATCTCGGGGCTATGGGATCAACAGGCTGTTGTTTCTTTCTGCTCTGTAATTATCCCGCCCTGAGACCTGACGAGAAGTGAAACAGACGACTCAATAACAAGCGGAAACTCGTGCCAGCAAACACACACACACACACACACACACACACACACACACACACACACACACACACACACACACACACACACACACACACACACACACACACACACACTCACACATTTGCAGTTGTTGATTTGCTTTCACTAAATTAAATAATAATATGGTTTGCACAGGTCTGTCTGCAGCTAGCAGGGATTTTGGACGAGGCAGCAGCGTTTCCATGACAACCTTTGTTTACTCCACATTTTTTAAGACTCGCCAAATTATGTAACCAGTAAGACGCTGTAAGTATGGATGACTAATCGGCCCAACCCCCGTGAGGAGAAACACGTCTCCAGGCCAAGAGGGGTTGGTTTGTCCTTTCTAGGCTTCTGTAGAAACATCTGGCGCCGTAAAGGGGACCTGATCCTAAACCTTTAGATATGGTTCAGTATTAATGTACCCCCATAGACGTCAACAGTGCGACTCCTGAAGTAAAAAGAAACAGTTCATCGTCTCCATAGTGGATTTGATTATTATCCATGATGTCATAACCATCTACAGGTAGACTGACCACGAGCTACCTGAGTGTGAGACGATGGTTTGTCTGATATCAACCTCGTTTTAAGAACAACTAGATTTATTCACAATATCTGGCAAAAGAACTACACTACCCACGATCATAGAGTGTCACAGCCATGTTCTGATTGGTGGAGCTTGCTGTTACCATGGCAATGCTGTCCACCCCTTGGCGTTAGCAGGCTAGCTAGTTGGTAAGCTAACAGTAAATGTGTAGTTTATACATTCAACAACACAAACTACAAGATGTCACAACACATGTATCAACAGTATAAACACGATAACAACGACTAAAATACATTGAAGAAGAAGAGGGACCTTTTGCAATGGATTGTGGGATATGTAGTTCCCTGACTCTGGGAAATATATATCTTCACAGTCTTGTACCTTTTGTCTTTTTCTCCGTTTTTAAAGTTTATTTTTGGGTCGAATAAAATGTTTCACAGTCCCTAGTATTGACTGGCTGGTTGTCATGGTTACAGGCTTCAATCACTTGATATAAGGAGCTTCTACAAAGTCAGCAGAGGATTTGAATGGGGAAATTTACTTCAGGAGCCAGGGACAGTACGCTGAGGTTGTTGGATTTGAAGAGACATGACGTCCAGCTTCTTAATCTTGATCTGTGAAAGAACTCCCGATCCGTTTTCCAGAGTCGGGTTAATGTTCCAACAAGCTGCTCTTTCCCCTCTTCCTCTCGCCGCGGTGACACTCACTTCCTCTGCCACAACGCCTGCTATTTACATCTCAGGACACCGAGCTCATTTAGGGGAACGTTTCACGAGATCTGATGGAGCAATTTTGGGGGAAACCCAACCAAAGGCTCTTTCTGGAGCTCGCCAACATCTCTGCCTCCCAGATGTTTGGATTGTCCTCGTTAAGGCCTTTATGAATCTGGTTTACCGCAGCGGCCTCTCCTCGGTCGGGCCGACAGAGAGACAGCTTCCCCTGAGCGGGGCCAGGAAAACCATCCAAAGTTAAGACAGAAACAGGGGTCCACCTTTTTGTGGTCGAGTCGTTTTCCTCTTCAGTTCACATCATGGTCCTCGGAGAGCGCTCTTTATAAACTGTAGGCGACATAATAGATCCAAAACAGACTCACGACTCGACCTGCCAAAGAAGCTAACAACTAACACCTGGGGCTAACATGATAAATGGTGCAGCACTCAGAATCTCAAGTTCTGTTTTAAAACGTTTTCAGGGTTTCTCTTGATACCAAATTCTTAAACTTCAATACAAATCCAATGATACTGATCCCTGTTTCAATGACACAGCAACCAAAAAAAAATTAAATACAATAAATAATGAAAAGTTTAATTTATGATGACCATATTCTCAAACCTTCAAATCGGGACACTTTAACTTCAGCACAGACCCCCCCATGTATGGATCCACAGTTGGGTGACCTGCTGGTCTCACATGGCGGTCGGTAAATGTTTCCTCCCTAAGCAGCTCGTTTAATCGTCAGCTCGCTACCCGGAAGTAGATCATGACAGAGCTACTTCCTGTCTGTTTGTTCGTTTTAATATGGCTTTGACATTCTGACGTCCCTGGACGCGACCCTGGACTGTTCACCAGCCAATCACAGGGCTGACATATAGAGACAGACAACCAGCTACACTCACATTCACACCTAGAGTGACCAATGACCTGAAATGACCTTCCACTCATCATAAAATGTAACAACAGGTGACCCCACTTCCAGCCTACAATCCCCACCTGAGGGTCCTGAAGGAGACTCCACACAGCTACAAGAATGAACTTCAAAAAGTCAAAGAATTTAAGGAGCAGAAGGCTTTGTAACACTGATCCCCCTTTAAAGTATTTTTCTGCCTTAGGCTTTGTGATGTAATTTAAGAAATGCAGATTAAGAATACATCAGAATCAGAATCAGAATCAGAATCAGAATCAGAATCAGAATCAGAATCAGAATCTGGGTTTATTGCCAAGTACATTTACACATACAAAGAATTTGACTTGGTGTATTGGTGCTAAACAATTAACAAGGAAATAAAGCAGAACTAGAAACAACTTAAATAATACAGAATAAGAAGATATTACAATATATAAAATAGAATTTAAAAATGTAAAATATAAAAATAAAAAATAAAAAACAAAATGTACAAAAGGTGCGATGTAGGAGCTGTGCAGTGGACTATGAGGAAAAAATCTTAGTGTGTACATGACCACCTTTTCACAGTAGGAATATTTATGAATCTGTTGTTGTGTGGATCTTGGTTTGCAGAGTTTTATTTGGTCATAGGATTGTTTTAGGCTTTTTTCTTTTTGCGAGTTTGTGAGTGTTTCGCCAGTTTTCTCCCCTAAAATATGATGATCCCTTCCTACAATTCTACAATTCACAGAGCAGACTCTTTTATCCAAAGCGACGTACATCAGAGAGTAAGAACAACACAAGCAAGGATCTAGAAAAAAGGAAACAATGTGAGTAAGAGCAAACGATCAGCTTTGAGTCTGATTGGACACACAGGTGCTGACAGGAAGTGACCAGAGGCAAAGCACAACATTGAGGGCAGTTCTTGAGAGCTCTAATCAGTATAGAAACCATCTTATAAGTCGTCGTTATCAAACAAAAACCATCGTCATTACCATCATCATCATCAATAATATGGAGACCATCATCATTAAGTTAGTAGGTATTCATGAAAGAGCTGGGTCTTTAGCTTTTTCTTAAAGGTGCAGAGGGACTCTGCAGATCACATGGAGTTTGGAAGTTCATTCCACCACCGGGGGGCGACAGAGGAGAAGAGTCTAGTCAGAGACTTAGGACCCTGTTGTGAAGGTTGGATCAGACTTTCATTGGCAGAGCGTAGTGGGGGGAGGGAGTGTAGACCTGGATCAGAGAGTTAAAGTAAGGAGACGTTTTTGTTTTATACTCCCCATCATTCATAAAAATACGACCTTTAACCTCACACAAAGGGGTCCCATGACACCGCATGAATCACTTCTACCTCAGTCCTTCTTCGTTCTAAAGGTAGTTGAACACGGTTTGTTTTTGTTGTTCTGGCGGGGTTGAAATAATTATTTGTGGGTTAGGGGCAGAAAAACATCCAAACACAGATTGTGTGAGTCAAACAGAGCCGAGAGACGCTCACTGACATGCAGCCAACGAGAGGGAGAGCGCGGTGAGCAAGCGCGAGGAGGCTGTGATTGATGACGCTGGAGCTGTGGAGGTGTCTCACAGCAGAGCCAGCCTCGCCCCGTGTATCCTCCTCCTCTCTCCTCTCCTGCACTTCACCTCTCCTCATCTGTTACTCTACAGCTCGGTGCAGCTGTGCTCCCCTCGCTCCGCTCACACTATCCTCCCTCCTCCGTCTGGAAGCGTCCACAGCCCCGGAGCCCCCTCAGGACACGGGGTCACCTCCGCTCTGCACCTGGGTGGCAACTTGCTGCAGACATTTACTCGACTGGATCAAGAGGACTTTTTTTTTACAACCTGGAGGAACTTAGTTCTGTTTTCTGAGTGTGGACTGGGAACCTTTTTTTATAAGCTCTGGTGTGAGAGGTGTTGTAAACATCTGCAGGGCTCTCTCTCTCTGTCTCTCTCTTCCTCTTTCTCGCTCTCTCTCTCTCTCTCTCTCTGTCTCTCTCTCTCTCTCTCTGTCTCTCTCTCTCTCTCTCTCTCTTCCTCTTTCTCGCTCTCTCTCTCTCTCTCTCTCTCTGTCTCTCTCTCTCTCTCTCTCTCTCTCTCTGTCTCTCTCTCTGTCTCTCTCTCTGTCTCTCTCTCTCTCTCTCTCTCTCTCTCTCTCTCTCTGGTGTGAAGAAAGGAGCCACTGTGTGGATTTTTACACGAGGATTCACCTGGACTCTGAGGAGGCGAGCACGATGGACTTCACTTACTTCTGGCTCCTCGCTACGATGATGATGTTGATCCATCAGCATCAAGGTAAACCCGTCTTCAGTATCTGTAACATGATGTTTGCTTTAAGACCAGGGATGTTCTGCCTGCTGGTAAAGCAGAGCTCCGCTGAGAGTTTAACGGGGCTGAGACCAACGTGCTCCGTTGTCACCTCTCTTCCTGCAGTCTGCAGGGGGTCAGGGGGTCAGGGGGTCAGGGGGTCAGCCCTGTGGTCCCACAGGGTAGGGTGAGGCTAAGTTACCCTAACCCTAACTGATACAAATTCATGAAAAAGGAAATGTGGAAACTTAGGGCCTAATTTTGGGGGAACATAGGCACACTCCCGTCTGCAGAAACTTTACACACCAGCTCTCGTTAGTCATGTGCTCGTCTGCTCTCGTGATCGTGGTCGTGTTTAGAGGATGTTTCTACCTGTAAACCATCACCTCACCATTCAGGAAAATGAATTTCTGTTCTGATAATGGATCCTCCTGATGGTGTGAACTGTAGACACTGAGCCTAAATCAAATGTAATGGAATATTTAAAAATCTTATTTAATTGAATTATATATATTTTGTTTTATTTTATGTGTTTTCTCTGTTTGGATATAAAGTTAAATATCTCATGTGAAACGAAATGAAAGTGTAAACTTAAAGTTAAATGTTCTGGTTTTATTTTGGTTAATAAAATCTTGTAAGTATGACTGATGGAAAGCATGAAAGTAATAAAAATAATGATATAACAAAAAAGGAATATTTAAAATCTGTGAAAGTTTAAAGGATCCGTTAGCTGTCCGTCTCGATGCTCAGCAGGTTTTTATCTTTAAAAAAAAAAAAAGGTGAGGGGTTTCTGATCTTCACCATCCTTCATTCAGACAGTTTGGACTGTTTCACTAAATGTTCAAACAGAATGATGATAGTCTGTCCTTCCTTCAAACTCCCGTCAGACCTTTGTGCAGATTGTTTAAGTATTGTTTGGAGTCCAATCAAAGATATCATTCACGGCGGCTGAGAAAAACTTGAGACATTTTGACATTTTGGAAAACACTTTTAAGATTTTAGAAGAACAGAAAGCCTTTCAGGAGCTCTGAGACACACTGACGAGCAGAACACACACACTGATGAGTCTTGGTGAAAAGGGAGTGTACCAAATGCCGACAGGGCAAGAAAAATGGTTACCTGTCTCAGGTGGGTTCCACTAAACGGACAAAATATCATAACCTCTATTAAAGAAGTTCTGCTCAGTCTGTTCAGAAAATGTTGATTTGTTTTGACCTCAGTAAAAATCTAAATTTGTCTCCAGCTCTGTAAAAGTGTTTTTTGACTTCCTAGCCACCATACTCATTTGATTGATAACCTTTATTACAACATGTGCTTCAGTCTGAGTCCGACATTTAGCACAGCAAACTGAGTGTTTACCTCGTTTCTTGATATGTGAAATCAAAACATTTGAAGTTTGAGTCGAGTAGCCACATGTTTTTTTAGTCTCTGCACCAAATATCAAGTTTCTACCTTCAGGTGATGCTCAGTTGGTAGAGTCGGTCGTCTCTCAACCAGAAGGTCGAGGGTTCAATCTCCAGGTCCTGCAGCAACATGTCCCATGTGTCCTTGGGGAAGACAGTTAATCTCAAATTGCTCCCGTAAATCTGATGGACCCGAGCCATAACCCAGTATGGCGGTAGGCCACTACGATGTAGCCTGAAAAACACCTTCTTTACGTCAAAGACCCCGTTGTTGACTTGTTGTGCTCACCACAGCGCTAACAGTGTGTTTTGACTTTTGAGGAAAACTTCCAATTTAAAAAAATCCCCAAAATCTAACTAATGATAACCTGACTTTCCTGAATGGTTTTTCACTTTGTGTGTGTCAGGTCGAAGTTTAAATCAGATAATAAAACACATCACTCAAATATGAAACAAAAGGCTAAAGATGGAAAAGACAAAACTTCCTGAAAAACCAAGTTTGAAAATGAAATGTGCTCAAGACGTGATATTTGAAATAATCAGAATCAGTTGCTCATAACACCAAAAATCAGAAGGAAGTAAAGATAAGTTCACAATATAAAATAAAATAAAAAAAGTATAACAAAATAATAAGCATAAGTGCCAAGTGAAAGCAATAATAAAGTAGTGTAAGTAATAAGCTATGTTTAAGCCCAGGTAATTGAAAATATAAACAATATTTACAAACATGAATATACACTGATGGATTAAAGCGTAGATATTACACGGTTCATGTATAAATATTGTCCAGTTTTCAACAGATTGCACAGTTTTAGGAGAGAAATAGTCAAGTCTGAAAGCACACGTTCTTCGGGGGGTTGAATTCTCCTCCTGTTACTCGCCTGAAGCTGAAGTTTGTCATAAAACGTTGAAGTGAAGTGTTCAGGCTGTTCGGGCAGACAGACGCGTTGCCTAAGGAGAGCTGTGTTGCCACTTATGCGACCTCGTCGTTTTGAAATGAGGGGGCTTGTGGGTAAGTGTCTCGGGCCGCCTTAAATCCACCGGTTTCCTCCCGTCGGACTGAGCACGCTCATTACTGTCACACAGAAGTAGTCATCATGAGGCGCACGCTGAGCTGTGGGGAAGTGGACCTCCGTCACTCACAGGGAAGACTTTAAAGTTGAGTCTTCACTTCTCTTCTGCATTAACCCTTTGTTCTCTCTGATTTGAACCTCTGCTGCTCTTTTAATGTTCATTATGTCACAACTCCACACCTTCTTTTTCCTTAAGTGTCTTGGAGGCGACCGGTGGAACTTCATGAATGTGAGGCTCGATGAGCTTGTGAAAATGGAAAAAACCATCAGCTTTCTAAAACCTTATTTAAAGGGTATTCAGAAAAACTACAGAAAAACGATAGCCTATAAGCTTTTCTAACATTTAAACCTGGCCGCTGATTGTCCAAAGATGTCGTGCAGATACTGTGAGAAGTTGTACCTGTGCACAGCAGCGTCTGCACCGCTTTGGATGAGAGTTTGAGGATTAATTATTTCTACTAAACATCCAAAACAAAAGAGCACAAGTTTTCACTTGCAAGTTCTGTCCTCAGCATTTTCATGCAGTCAGAAGGGAGTGGAGACAGAAAACTGAAAAAGCAAGGACCATAAGGAGAAACTACAAAGAATTCCATTTAAAGGAGCAGTATGTAGCTCTGCCCCCTAGTGTTTAAAATGGGTACTGCAGTCCAAACATCATAGAGCGCTGTCTCCCCCCCCCCCTCACTCAGGTCACCATGTGGTGGACTCTGAAGCTTCAGTGTTTATCCAGCTCTGCATGGGTCTGTAAACCTTTCTGTGTTCTAACCTCTCTCCATTTTTCAAAAGCATCTCCAATATTGATCCTAGTTTGAGCACGTTTCTGCTCGTGGAGCTTATTAGAAACATGCAGAGGCTTTTTAGGTCGGGTACAATCACTTCTATCTGAACCACTTCTCTTGCCCGCTTCCATCGCTGCAACACCTGTTGACCTGATAACTGCTCCCCTACTTCACATGTTTTTAAAAGTCCCATTTTAGTCAAAATATAAAGAGTGTTTCTCAGGAGCAGCAGGTCCACTGAGCGTCCTCATTGGCCTGTAGGGATGTTGTTGATAAAGAAGAGAGCCTGTTAGCCCAGTCAGGTTTTTCTCAGCCAGTCCGAGGACTCGAACTGGAGATGTTTGGGCTTAGAAAGCTCCAAATCAGGCCGCGAGTTTACTCTGGCTA
>NC_089209.1:1091912-1119412 GCF_963930695.1 Labrus bergylta | reverse complement strand
ACTCCTCCCCTCGTGTATAAAAGTTGTTTAATTGAGGGACTAAAGAAAAGAAGAATAACATACTGTACTCACTGCTTAACTGTGTTTCTAGATCACGCTCATTTCAGGTAAATTTACATGCAGTGTGAAGATACCAGCATAATAAAGATCGCTAGCATTAGCATGCTAACACAACAATGCAGCGTGAGTTGTTTTGGTTTCATGCTGGTGCTCAAGGGCAACATCTGCTGGATCAAAAAATCACATATAAAGCCTTTAACCCGCGCTTTGTTTTTACATGTTGAAGGGTCTAAATGACCACAAAGAGGTAACTGCATCTGTCATTCTGCAGCAGGTAAACGACCTGTTTCACGTCAGTCACTTGAAGCGATCGAGAAATTACAAAACGTATTCAGGCCCTGTTTATACAACAACGATTTTGGCCTAAAAACTGGAACCTTGTGTTGTATTATATGCGTTTTGGGTGACTGAGAGCAGAAAAGTAAAAAAAAATTGGTTTCAGGGGGCAAAGGTTGGAAAACAGCGCCATCTCTGTTCATGGTGTAAACTGGAAAAAGCAGTTCTGTTTGTGAAAATGTCGATTGTCGTGACTCCCATTTTCTCTCTCTGTAGTTGATGGTCACTTGGAGAAACAAAAATAAAATTCATCCCGGCTTCATTGAATCTATTTTTGAAGTACGTTCAGTCTCTTTGCTTTAAATCGGGACCAGCTGTCTCCATTATTGGCAGCGATTAACTTCATTTTAGTTCAGTGTGCACAAGCAATGAGTTAGCAGTTAGATGTGGTGGTGCTAATGACAAAGAGCACCTTAGCTAACGAGGGGTAATTTCCTCTGCTGCTTCTAAATATCCTGTTTTAACCCTTTAAACACAAGCCCACCGAGGAGACCACAAAGAGCTGCTGTGGTCCAACCACAAACCAGTTAACCCTTTCCACAGGCGCCCCATCGTCTTCCAGTCCACCTTATCTGAGCCGTAAATGTGTCGTCTTTAATCTTATCTCATCACGTCTTAGCAGGTTCAACAAATTCAAACCCACCTGTTAGATTACATTTCTCTAAAACGCCGTCTCCAGCCCGAAGCGTTTCTGTGGGTTTTTTTCCTGTAGTGTCAAATAAGCCGCGTTAATTAAGAAAAAGAGAGGTGTGACAGAAATAGGTTCCAGAGAGGAGCTAAAAGCAGCTCGTTGCGGCGGTGGGGGCCCTCTCACTAAGTCCCAGATTGTTAGTTTAAGTCTAAACATAGTGGCGTGGTCTAATCTTCCTGCCTTCATTAAAAAGAGGGAACATTACTGGCAGCACACGCCGTCGCTAACGGTAACAACCAAACCCTGAAGGCAGCGTGGAGCTCCTGATGAACGTTTCCTGTCGAACAACATCCAGACAAAGACGATGAAATGTCATTTAAATGAATGCTTGATGAGGAGAAAGGTCAGGTCAACATGTAGTTTTACTAAATATGTAAAATGTGCGTCCTGTCCCCTTACCTTCTCGTCCAATCAGAGGCTGATGGGCACCTAGAAACAGATGCTATCGCCTACCTGGAACATGACGCTCAACCGGTCCTTACTGAGACCCTAAGAGGTGCTTTAAAAGAGACACTGAAGGGGTCTTGGTCACAGACTCAACGGGTACCTTGAGTCAGATTCTGAATAGTTTTTAAGGACAGACACCAGGGTACATTGAACAGATACTGAAGGAAAGGACTTATAGGGTACATCGAACAGATACAGAAGGAAAGGACTTATAGGGTACATTGAACAGATACTGAAGGAAAGGACTTATAGGGTACATTGAACAGATACTGAAGGAAAGGACTTATAGGGTACATTGAACAGATACTGAAGGAAAGGACTTATAGGGTACATTGAACAGATACTGAAGGAAAGGACTTATAGGGTACATCGAACAGATACTGAAGGAAAGGACTTATAGGGTACATTGAACAGACACAATATGTTCTTTCTAACTTCAAACAGACCTCAAAGAGTTCCTTGTGACTGACTCAAAGGGTACGTTGACATAGACACTAAGAGATTATTAAAGACACAAACATGACTTTGTAATAGACTCAAAGTGTACTTTGAAACACACAAAAGCTTTATAAGAGACTCAGGGTACCTTGAAACAAACTCAAAGTGTACTTTAAAACAGATGCTGAAGGGTTCTTTTGAACAGACTCAAAGTACCTTGAAGCAGTTATTGAAAGAGTCTTTGTTACTGACGCAACGGGTACCTTGAAGCAGACACAGGCCAGATCTGTGGTTCCCTGAAACAGACACTTATATATTTCTTAAATACACTCAAAGGGTACCTTAAAACAGATGCTGAAGGGTTCTTTGTAACCTTGAAGGATAACTGGTGCTAAAAGCAACATTAAAACAGACACCGCTAAAGCTAAGGGTACCCTGACACCGACTAAAAGCAACTAATTAACCTGTGAGTATGATTCAGGCCTTAACTTTAAAACACACTTAAGAGTTCCCTTAGATCGCCCTTAAGGTTACCTTGACATAGCACTAAAAACAGATACAAACCAGTACCTGAAATCAACGCTAAAAAACACTCTGAAAAGAGTAGTACGACTACCGAGTACCTCGAAACAGACACTTAAGTCACATTGGGAACCTTAAAAAAGACTCTGAGGGTTCCCAGAAATAGATCAGATAAAGATAGAACAGATCAATTCAGACAAACAATGAAGACCACCTTGATAGATTTGCTTAAGGCGCACCTTGAAACAAATGCTAACGTCCTTGAAACGCTAACGTTAACCTTGTTTAGATGCGGTGCACGAACGACGGACACACAGCGTTCTGTCATAGAGCAAATCAAGAGATTGGTTGGATGTGGATGGTGTGTTCCTCTAGATATATTACTAGATATATCTAGATTTCCACATACAGCAGTAAGAAGCTGCCTTTGGGAGTAAAGGAACCTTTTTTTATTTGAAACTGTAAATTTGTGTTTTAAAGATTTCAGGAGGAATCAACAAGCTCGGAGCAGAGACAGACAGTCAACAGTTTGTTTGTGGTTGTTTGTAGTAAGAGTATCTCTGAGTTGAGTCCTTTAGCTGGCCGTGATATCGTACTAAAAAGAACGGCGTGCTGGTCATGTCATGTCAGAAGTGTAATTTCCTCACAGATGGAATAAGTGGTTTTGTTCATCAGACACAGACGAGACGCTCTGACGGTCCAGACGGTGAACTCAAAACAAACACTGTAAATCACTGCTGCCATATTTACTCAAAGGAACCAGCCGACACAATGAACCCACAAAAAGCCCGCTTCCCTGAGTCATAATGTCAGAACAAAGAGACAGAGGATGTGAAGCAGAGTCTGTTAGTGGTTGAAGGTGTTTCTGCTCGTGGAGCTTATTAGAAACATGCAGAGGCTTTTTAGGTCGGGTACAATCACTTCTATCTGAACCACTTCTCTTGACCGCTTCCATCGCTGCAACACCTGTTGACCTGATAACTGCTCTCATATCTGACAAACTGAGGGGCGTCCAAAACGGCCGTGTGGGGGGGTCTTAAAAGCGCCTACCTTCTCTGGTCCAAACAAATCCAGAGCATTCAGGAACAGAATCTAAAGTTAGAAGGAGGACATACTGGCTGCTGCATTGTTGTCAGAGAAGCCAACACTTCAACATAGCATGTTTCCTTAATGATCAGAGAGTAAGATACCTTTATCATTTCACTCTCTACACATCTCACTGATTGGACCTTTAATATAGAATCTTTTTAAATGTTGCCCACCAATGAGTCCGGCTCTGTTCAAAGTTTCGCCTCTTAAAAATTGAAAACTTTCAGCTGAAGAAGAGTCCTGCTCTCCAACTTCCACTTGAACCATGACAGGCAGATTTAAAAGATCCATTAGAAACATTTTCCTTGAAATGTTGAGATCTTTAAATGTAGTTTAAAGTTTTCCAGCAGCATCCTGCCAACAACGCCATAAACATGAAGCCGAGTAGCTTTCACAGCAGACATGTAGAGAGCAGCGAGTGCAGAGGAGTCGTAAGTCAGCGAGCTGCTGGACGATTTATTGATCCTGAGAGCTGAAACAGTCAAAGCAGGAGTCAAACTGCATCATCATTCACAACGTGTGGAACTAAAACTACGGAGATGGTGGAAGTGAGCAGGAAGACACAGGAAGTGATGATGATGGAGAGGCGAGGAAGGCTGCAGGATGCACGTGAGAATCTGCGACCATGGTGTGCAGATTAGAGCCAGATGTGCTACCGTTTGATTCCTGTACAGAAAACAGATTTCAAAGAAGTGCAGATTTAAAAACAAAGATATTTTCAAACTGCTGGTAATTTATTTTACCAGAATCCCACTGTGACATCACAAGGAGTGCACATTTGAAACAAAGCATTTTTCTCTGTGTTGTAATGTCCCCTTTAAACATTTTTAAAAGAGAGTGCGTCTATTATACCTGATTTTACTGTACTGCACCTTTAAGCAGGGATAGTTTTCTGATTGGAGGCTAAGAGTAAAGCTTACTTTCGCATGATTAGGGATCAGAGTTGACTGACTGATGGGCATGTTGTCAGGAGGCTTAAGCCCCGCCTCCGCTCCACCTCTTTGACCATTACTAGAAGGGTGTTAAGTAAGGTAAAGTCAGCATTTCCAACATGGCGACCATCAAACATTTTCAAAATGCATCTTCAGAAAAAAGCTGATGTTCTCCTTACAGTCCGGCCCGAGGGATTCATTAACCCGGGTGTTTCTCACACGCTGATGTTCTCCTTACAGTCCGGCCCGAGGGATTCATTAACCCGGGTGTTTCTCACACGCTGATGTTCTCCTTACAGTCCGGCCCGAGGGATTCATTAACCCGGGTGTTTCTCACACGCTGATGTTCTCCTTACAGTCCAACCCGAGGGATTATTGAACCAGTGTGTTTTCTGTCCTGCAGCCACGTGGTTCCTTACGGATTCGGATCCGTCCGGCTCAGGCGGGAGCTCGTACGTTGCTTCTGCATGGACACACAGGACGCTGAGTGTGTGAGCTTCTGCTCCGCCCACACGCAGACACAGTGAGTACACACAGACACACACACACACACACACACACACACACACAGACACACACACACACACACACACACACACACACACACACACACACACACACACACACACACACACACACACACGCAGAAACACAAATGCTCTAAATCCCAATTTCCACATACTCCGTCAGTGGCGTGCACCACAGCGCCGTTTGCTTCCACTCTAAATGTTTCCACTGCAAGCTCCGCCCCTTTATTCCCGCTAATCTGGTAGATCTGCTGTGATGTGTGCACAGCTGCTCGCGGCTGCGCTCGGCGGGGGCAGGGCGCACGCCGACACTAAACTTGTAGCGCTGACGGTACACAGCGAGTATGGAGTGCGTGGAAAACACACTCCTACCATGTTTCTCATCTTAGGTTGTTTTTGTTTTCTTTCTTCTCAGCGGTGACGGTGCGGAGGTGACCGGGAAGTCTGACAAACGATTGGAGAGAAACCCAGATGCATTATGGGAAAAAAGGAGCCGGCATGTACTCAGACAGCAGACCTGAGCGCCTCGAGGCCACACATTAACGCAATCATCTATAACAACTCATGGACCCTTTAGTTTGTCCTCCGGCCTCGGATGGTGGGGTAGACGTGTACAGTGTGTGTGTGTGTGTGTGTGTGTGTGTGTGTGTGTGTGTGTGTGTGTGTGTGTGTGTGTGTGTGTGTGTGTGTTTTATGTAAATGTATTGATGGTGAAGCATCAGGAGAGGAGTTGGCTGATGACAGCAGGTGGTGGGAGTTGAACCTGTGACCTCTCTGTCAGCTGATTTGTGGATCTGAGGAATCGACCACGCTGCTGCGACCACGCTGCTGCGACCACGCTGCGGCCGAAACGGGACCTCGCATTCACACCTTTTGACATTTTAGAATTCTGACTTGTTCAGCACTGTTGAACTTCACACCTCGACACTAACAACTCTTTTTTTTTATTACACAGTAAAACAACCTGGAGTCATGATGTATGTTTGGACGTTTTTGGCACAAAATCAGACACTTTAAAATCTCAACTAAACTAAATAAAAGTATTTCAGGGAGGCCAAGCTGCAATGCCCACAACTGAGAGTTAGACCCCTAGTGTTTAAAATGGGTACTGCAGTCTAAATTCAAAACATTGTAGAGTGCTGTCCATCACTCTTAGGCATTTTATGCTGCTCCAAATGCTAGCTAGCTAGCTATGTGAACATTTATCCAAAAGACGTCTCATTTTGATTCTACTTTGTTTTAATTTAAGAATCTTAAAGGAGCAGTATGTAACTCTGCCCCCCAGTGTTTAAAATGGGTACTGCAGTCTAAATTCTAAAGATTGTAGAGAGCTACAATTCTACAATTCACTGAGCAGACTCTTTTATCCAAAGCGACGTACATCAGAGAGTAAGAACAACACAAGCAAGGATCTAGAAAAAAGGGAACAATGTGAGTAAGAGCAAACGATCAGCTTTGAGTCTGATTGGACACACAGGTGCTGACAGGAAGTGATCAGAGGCAAAGCACAACATTGAGGGCAGTTCTTGAGAGCTCTAATCAGTATAGAAACCATCTAATAAGTCATCGTTATCAAACAAAAACCATCGTCATTACCATCATCATCATCAATAATATGGAGACCATCATCATTAAGTTAGTAGGTATTCATGAAAGAGCTGGGTCTTTAGCTTTTTCTTAAAGGTGCAGAGGGACTCTGGAGATCACATGGAGTTTGGAAGTTCATTCCACCACCGGGGGGCGACAGAGGAGAAGAGTCTAGTCAGAGACTTAGGACCCTGTTGTGAAGGTTGGATCAGATGCCTTTCATTGGCAGAGTGTAGTGGGGGGGGGAGGGAGTGTAGACCTGGATCAGAGAGTTAAAGTAAGGAGGAGACGTTTCTGTGTCTGTTTTGTAAGCGAGCAGCAGAGTCTTAAATTTGATGCGAGCAGTAACTGGGAGCCAGTGTGAGGAGATGAACAGAGGAGTGACATGTGCTCTTTTAGGAAGGTTGAAGACCAGTCGTGCTGCTGCATTTTGTATCATCTGCAGAGGTTTGATAGTGACTGTAGGAAGACCTGCCAGTAGAGAGTTGCAATAATCGATGCGTGATATCACAAGAGCCTGTACCAGGAGCTGTGTAGCATGTAGCATGTAGCATGTTCTGACAGGTAAGGTCTGATCTTCCTGATGTTGTACAGGGCAAATCAACATGACCGGGCAATCGAGGCTACTTGAACCTTAAAAGTTAGCTGGTCATCAATCATGACACCCAGGTTCCTGCAGACTTTGTGGGCATGAGTTTGGTTGTTCCAAGCTGGATATTGATCTGTGGTTGCATAGAGGGACTGGCTGGGATGACAAGGAGCTCAGTCTTTGAAAGATTGAGTTGAAGGTGGCGTTCATTCATCCATTTAGAGATATCAGCAAGGCATGATGAGATTCTTATAGAGACTGTAACATTGTCTGGCGGGAATGACAGGAAGAGCTGGGTATCGTCAGCATAGCAGTGGTATGAGAAGCCATGAGAGCGGATTATTGAACCAAGTGAGCTTGTGTATATGGAGAAGAGAAGGGGACCAAGCACTGACCCTTGAGGTACCCCTGTGGATAAGCTGTGCGCTTTGGACACTTCAGCTGTCTCCTCCCCCTCCTCTCTAGAGTGGATGCTCACTCAGGTCACCATGTGGTGGACTCTGAAGCTTCAGTGTTTATCCAGCTCTGCATGGGTCTGTAAACCTATCTGTGTTCTAACCTCTCTCCATTTTTCAAAAGCATCTCCAATATTGATCCTAGTTTGAGCACGTTTCTGCTCGTGGAGCTTATTAGAAACATGCAGAGGCTTTTTAGGTCGGGTACAATCACTTCTATCTGAACCACTTCTCTTGACCGCTTCCATTGCTGCAACAACTTGGCGGGGTACCGGGGGGGAGGGGGTCTCCTGAGGTAAGGAAGTAGTGGAAGAAGTAACAGAGTCAGGAAATATCAGGAGTTTTTTAAAGAGTTTTGTGCAAAGTGTGAAAGCAGCTTCATGTCTGTTTTTCATTTAAAACCCAATTGTAAAAAGAAATATCAGAATTCACCTTGAACACGTTCTCATCAGCTTTTTTTGAGTCGTGGTTATTTTTAGCGCCTCGAGTGCCTGAAAAAATTCACCTGATGATCAAACCCGACATGACTGGATAACAATCAGCGCTCTCTCTCAAAGATGATAAACAATCGGAGACAAAGGCCGCTATTCAAAGCTGCTCTCTTTGAAAACCAAACGAACTGAAGCAATAAAACATCTTTGATTGCGCTCAGATATCTCACCCTGCCAGATAAATAAAGATTAATATCTCATAATTAAAAACACTTCCCAGAGAGAGTAAAACACAACATGTAAGAAATCTAACGCTACATCATGTCGTTGATATATAATGAATGAAATCCAGATTGTCCTGATGTTCTTCAGCTGTAACATCTGTAAGCTAGTTTTTTATTTTAAAGGATGTTCTGTTGCCTGTCTCTTTATATGTATAGTATCATATATGTTACAAAGGTTAATAATTTTATTGCAGGATATTTATTTTGTTAAAGATTATGACATTAAAAACCTCCTTTTAAATGCCGTCTCGTCGTCCTGATCTTTGAGTGCGAGCAGAAAATCTGTGGAACAAGTTGAGACGAACGAGTGGGAATGTTTCTGGCTTCAGGATAATGATGTATTTCTTGGATACGGTTTCCAGGTTATCCAATGGGACGACTCTATTAGATTCCTGATGGCCGTGATTTACTGCCACAGCCTTTTGGAGTGGTGTCAGCGTGCAGGCACGTCTGTAATGTGCTGGCTTGCGATCCTGCTGCGGGTGGCTGCAGGTGCCGAGCTGACAGGGAACTTCATCTTCTTTACAAACAGCCGTAAATCACAGGATTGGAAAGAATCAGTCACGACTGTCACCTTCTCATTTTTTGGATATTGGATAGATTCAGACAGCAGCCAGATTCCCTCAGGGAGGGAAGTTTAAGAATCTGTAGAAGTTTCAGAACCTGTTTCATCGCTGCAACACCTGTTGGTTTGACCTGATAACTGCTCTCATATCTGGCAAACCGAGGGGCGTCCAAAATGGCAGAGTGGGGGTGTCTTAACCCTCAGGCATCAGTTTAATTTACTACCCTCTTAAGTCGCTAAGGACAAAAATCTCTTAAACAACTTCTACCAAATATTGAGTAATTATCAGGATTTTAACCCTTTAAATGCCATTATCATGCAATCAAACTGGCATTTAAAGGGTTAAATTCCTGATAATTACTCAATATTTGGTAGTTTCGAGCAGGGCTGAAGTTGTTTAAGAGATTTATGCAAAAACAAGTAGAAAAAAATAAATCTGTTCTATTTTTACATCAGTTTTAGGAAATTGGACATTTTCGCCTTCCTATGTCCAAAAAGGGAAATACATTTTAAATCTGATGCTACACAAAAACTAACAATGCATCAAAGTTGGGGGCGGCAGTAGCTCAGTCTGTAGGACTTGGGTTGGGAACCAGATCACCTCTGAGCACTGCTGAGGTGCCCTTGAGCAAGGCATCAAACCCCCTGACCACCATCAGCCCAGGAGCGCCCGCTGTGGGCCGCCCGTCACTCTGACTTCTCTCCATTAGTGCATGTCCATAGGATCCTGTTTCTGCATGTGTGTATATTTCAGCCTATGTGTGTGTTGCATGACTACAGAGTGTAAAAACTGATATTTCCCTTGCAGGGATCAATAAAGTAAATCTTCTTCGTCAATATTTTGTCAAAAGACTGATTTAAAAAAAATCCCCCAGCCACCAAATATCTGTTACATGGAAAATAACACATTTTTGTGTTTTTTTCCATAAATAACAACAGTGACATCAAGTAATCAAACTGGCATTTAAAGGGTTAAATTCATAAAAATCATTGAATGTTTGTCAAATGTCAAACAAATCCAGATCATTCAGGGCCAGAATCTAAAGTTAGAAGGAGGACATACTGGCTGCTGCATTGTTGTCAGAGAAGCCAGCACTTCAACGTAGCATGTTTCCTTAATGATCAGATAGTAAGATACCTTTATTATCTCACTCTCTACACAGCTCACTGATTGGACCTTTAATGATCAGATAGTAAGATACCTTTATCATCTCACTCTCTACACATCTGTTGATGTTGACATGAGAAACGCAGAATATAAATGTAACCACACGTTGTCCTGCCAGCTGCAGATTCCCTCCAGGTTCATAAAGACGGGACGAGCTAGTCATCAGACAAGACGCCGTTTGTTTTTCGGTTCCTGAAAAAGAAAAAAAAGCATCTTCTGGAAGGCGGCCATGTAGTTGACAGCGGCAGCAACAATAATAACGTGTGGTGCTTTTATTTTGAAAGGTGGAGAAACTGGAATTTGGTGATTTTATTTTGAAAGGTGGACAAACTCAAGTGTGCTGCTTTTATTTTGAAGGTGGAGTTAATGCTGACTGCCCTGATTTTTAAGTATCAAAATGTTATTGTTATTCATGAATAAACCTTCATGAAACATTTGAATCATGTGACAGTGAAATAAATTACAAAGTTTTTCTCGTTAACATTTCCCTGTTAATGTTGAATTGCTGTCTGGACTGTTTGTTGGAGCAGGAGCAGAATGACCTGATTCTTTTATAACATCGCCACCTGGTGGACAATCTGCGTCTCACACACACACACAAGTCTGGACACAGAAGCAGCACCTTCATGTTTTCACTTTCACTCAAGAAAACAATCAACATGAACTCCTTATTGCAGGAAAACAGAGTAAAATAAAACGTATGGATGTGTGTCCTCTTACCATATAAATCTTCCACCATTGTTCGTTTTTTTAGCAGTTTGATTACGACATTCATCAATCTGTTTTCTCCTCTTCTCTTTAACCTCTCCTGTCATTCCCCCCTTTGTCCACCAGGTGTCCTCACAGAGTCGCTGTTTGATGTCTCAATGATCCACAGCTCTGCATCTCTCGGTGGTAATCCTTAACACCACCTAGTGGACAGAAAGCAGAACTACATGAAGTGATACTTGATGAACCTGACACTAGCAGATATGTGTTGCCACAGGTTCGACTGGTTTTAGATCTCTTACTGATGTGTTGTTGTTTTTGAACTCAAACTCAGAGGTGAAGAAGGAGAGACGGCGTCCTGACACCAGATGCAGAGAGGAAGGTATTTCTCTAAACACGGGAAGGTGCAAAGTGTCTGACCTGAGGCTAGGACAACAGGCAAGAATCCTACCAGAGAAATCTGTGAGTTGGATGATTATCTTTGTTATCACATGGTGCTGTTAAAAACAAAAATTCTCAGAAACTGTCATGAGCATAAATTTGATATGAATTAACGCAGGTGCACTGTAAAAATGTGTCATCAAAACTGTGCATGAAGTTTAACCTTTATTCAGTTTGTAGATTTGTGATAATCTGCAGCAACGCCAGCGGGTTAACGAGAGTGTGTTTGTCTAATTTATCATCAAGTCAAATTTATTCTTAAAGCACGTTTAAAGCCAAAACAACTCGCGCTGCATTGTTGTGTTAGCATGCTAATGCTAGCGATCTTTATTATGCTGGTATCTTCACACTGCATGTAAATTTACCTGAAATGAGCGTGATCTAGAAACACAGTTAAGCAGTGAGTACAGTATGTTATTCTTCTTTTCTCTAGTCCCTCAATTAAACAACTTTTATACACGAGGGGAGGAGTCAGCCGGCCGTCCGGGCGATGTAAACAAAGTGAAGATAGGACTCTGAAAACTCTGAAAACATCACAGACAGTGGGACTCGGGTGTTACACCCATTGTAGACAGTCATGACTCACAGAGTTATTTTCAGAGCATATACTTGATTTCTAGTGTGAAAAATCACATATTAAGCCTTTAAAGCTGTGCATGAAGTTTAACCTTTATTCAGTTTGTAGGTTTGTGATAATCTGAAGCAATGCCACCGGTTAACGAGAGTGTGTTTGTCTACTTTCTAATCAAGTCAAATTTATTCTTAAAGCACGTTTAAAACAACCAAGGCTGACCACTGAGAGCAGATGGGATAATATGCAGGAAGGATTTCTCCTTTGTATTCCTCACGTTCCTGTTGTCCACACTTCCTTGTCGCTGAGGTTAGAGGTCAGAGCAGGCCGTGTATGAATGAGGAGGTGGCGGTGGTTGTGTCCGATGGTGGAGGCTGGGCGTCAGGCAGGTTGTTGTTATTGGGATGACGCAGTGTGATGGTGATAATCAAATCTATCCAATCCCATCCTTCTCCTCACAGAGAGGCTCCTGTCAGACAGGGATTCAAACCAGGAACCTCCTCACAGCGCTAACCACTGCAGCACTGTGCAGCCTGGGCTGAAAATGGTAAAATTATATGAAGTCATAATTCTTCCTTAAAAATCAGCTATTTGTTAGGACTTGTGTATTGAGATATTTTTGACTAGAAATAAGACTCATACACTTTCTAAGATTTGAGTTCTTGCAGTAAACCCGATCATTGAGATCAAGTTAAACTTTTAAGGCGTACATTAAATTCACAGTTCCTGTGCTTTAGTACAAAAATATGACAAATATTTCACAGGGCGTCATTTCTCAGAACCAGCAGCAGCTTTGATTGTAATCTCAGACTGATGTGTGGAGCTGACGAGGAAGCAGGGGAAGTGAAAAACTGGTTTTAAAGCATGTTAGAAACACAAACACTGAGTCACACTCATCACACACGGCCTCATGGTTCCCAAAAGGCTGCAAAGTCATTTGGACATGGACCAGGTCAATGTGTCGGACGGAAACACGAAGCTGTTTCAGTGATTGTACAACTTCTGGGTCTTTAGCTTTTTCTTAAAGGTGCAGAGAGACTCGATCTGCAGAGTCTGTGTTGTGAATGTCAATGTGAATGTAAGGCTCTGCATTAAAGTCACTTAACTGTTACAAAACACCAAACTGTGCTGTCCCATTTAGGCGACCAAGTCATTATTACAGCACTTGAAAGTTTGTGGTATGTAAGGAACAAGTAGAAACTGTATGTTTTGTGCTGTAAATGTTGTCAACAAACCTGTTTTGTGTGTGTGTGTGTGTGTGAAGATTTGGGCTGTACTATGAATCTGTGCGAGGCCGGAAAGAAAGGAGCCCCTTCCTCTCAAACTTGTTCGTGTGGGGTAGTTGACTGCAAAGCTCAGAGGTGAGATGTGGATCTCTAACTGTCCCTGACTCTTCTCCGTGTCAGCACTCGCGTCACTCAAACTTCTTTAATGTGATGTGTTGTAGTCTAGAGCAGCAACATGGACCAGACTATGCTGAAACTGGACCTGAACCCGGCTGTGTGTCCACCAACAGTGATGGATCCATGGATCTTTTCATTGGTATCAAAGATGGACGGGATCGAGATCATCCAGGGTAAGGCCAAATTACAGATTTACCTAAATAATGTTATTCCAAATCCCTTAGAGCTACGTTCTCAATGGCAACTTCTAAGTCAAGGGTTCTCCAAATCATGGATAAGGCCCAGTCCCAGTTCCATTGCTGTGACCTACCCTCCTTTAAAACAAAACTGCAAAGGGTTGGAGTTGAGCAACTTAACAAAACAGAAATGAAACTTCAACCTTTTTGTGGCTCTTCTCTGATGGGCTAGCTTGAAATAACTGGGGATAGGCCCTGCCAAAATTGCCTACATCTAGTTTAAAATGACCTTGACAGAAAGGGACCTATTTAGAATGGAGTTACAAGGGGTATAGGTTGAACCTAGGAATTGGTTTCAACATCAGTCCTGAACCTGGACCTGAACCCTGGAGCTGTATGTTCATCAACAGAAACCAGTCTATTGTTCGTTTCATTGACTTAAAAGGTGGTCAGCACTCTCCCAATCCAGGGTAAGGCCCAAGTCCCCATGCCAATCCCTTGATCTCAACCCTAGTTTTGAGTGACCTTGACAGAAAAATTACATATTAAACGTTGGTTATCACTTTTAACCCAACCTCTTTCATCATGTACTCAAAGTCCTCTTCTTTCAATTCCTCATTTCTATCAGCATCCAAAAGCAAAGACAGGACTCACACATCAGTGAACGGTCTCTTGATCGTTTTGATGAATTCCAAGGTGGACACCAGTCCAACGATCAACAGTAAGGCTTTAAAGAGGATATTTCATGCAATTCTATTGAGAACCACTAAATGCTTTCATATCTTTTTGAATTTCTTTCTTCTCCACATAGTTTTCCAGAGGGACATAGAAGTTGGCAAAACACAGTCTGCCAAGAAGGATCAAACAGACCTGGACTCCATATTTTTGGTTTGTACTGTACTGTACATGTACCAACGGCACTGTTGCTAATTGAAATACACAGAAAATCAACATTTAATTCTAAAAATAACAAATGGAGGAGCCATGTTGTTTGCCTGGCCGCGAATGTAGTACCAGGGTCGACTGATGTCTGTGTAAATAGGTTCCTCTGGAAGAACAACAGGGGTGTGAATTTTGAGGTGTGTACAGTACATGAGCCACCAGCAGTTAGCAGCGACCACAAAGAAGAAGAAGATATTAGCAGCAAATCAACAGCAACCCAAAATGTCCTCACAGATTGGCCTTTCTGACAGTAAAGCATTGGGTCTCTTAGGAACTCATAGGCACCAAACTTTCTGTTTTTGGAACCTCCTCAGTATGTTACTTCTATCAAGATGCATGGAAGGAATCTGTCTAAACCACAACTACTGGCGGTACACGGCTCTGTCCCCCATACAGATGGCTTAAGCTTCTCTGCTATGCTGATAACAACCAGTTATTCTCGTTAGGCCACAATCTATGTGCTACTCATGGGGATAAACATGCAATGGATTTCCTGGCACATATCATACATCCATCCATCCAACCATTATCTTAACTGCTTTCCCGTTCGGGGTCGCGTGGGGGCTGGAGCCAATCCCAGTTGTCATTGGGCAACAGGCGAGGTTACACCCTGGACTGTTCACCAGTCAATCACAGAGCACATACCATACATTTTGCTGCTATTTGCATCCAGTTGAAGACTCACCGTGCATTATGGGTCCCAAGGCAGTGGAAGGAAGGAACTGCTCCTTACTTTCTCCAAGCCATGGTTATTGATTTGTGTCAGGTATAAACTTAGGTCCACACATTGTTCAGAAGCACAGGTGACTGAAAAGTGAAATGATGATGACTGTTTTGAGCTGATATTAACACACCATGCATGTTGAAAAGGTGTTGTAATGTGCTGCTAGTAGGGTAGTGTCCATGTAGTGTTCAGTTTGCGCTTTGTCTTTTGTGACAAACTTTAGCTTTTTTTTTGTTCTTTTTCCTAGTACTTGAAAATTACATTAATTTTCAGTTACTTTGGTAAGAAAACAAAGCTTACACAGGAAATGAATGTGATTCAATGTCATTCTGTTCCAGCACCTTGAACATTTTCACTTTTGTGAAGAAGGAGTTGACCAGAGATTACCAAGAACACTCAGAGGGTCAAAGTGAAGCTGAGGATGGGATGGGTGGCAACGATTCAGAGCAGAGGAGAACGAGCAGAGAGGCACTAATGAAGATCACACTGGACTTCCTGAGGAGAATGAAATTGAAAAAAATAATGAAATTGGGCAGTCGGGAAAAGGTTTTAAATGACTTGACACAGCTGTAGATAGATTACACATTTTTGCATTAAGGTTACGAATGGTTCTGGACAAAAGTTAGTCCTAATTAGGTTTCCCACACCTGATCAGAGGCACTGCTTGTCAACAGGCAAGGCAGACAACTGCTTGGGGCCCCATACAATTAGAAGGCCCCAAAACAGCCGGCCGAGAATTTGCTAATTTTGCAATGAAGGTAGGAAACCTCCCTAAGGGGTTCATATCAGACAGAACTCACTCTCGTTGACCTGCTGAACGCTGGTTGGCCCTAATCGACCAGTGCACCTCGTAGTCTGGTAAGGATTAAGTAATTTGGAGGTATGAGGAATAATTAAAGGTGAACAATTACTTAATTTCTTTTTCTATAGAAAATGAAGCAAAACTCTGCCAGGCTAAACTTAAGGCGAACCTGAAGAAGAAGTTCCAGTGTGTGTTTGAGGGGATTGCTAAAGCAGGAAACCCAACCCTTCTGAACCAGACCTACACAGAGCTTTACATCACAGAGGGAGGGACTGGAGAGGTCAATGATGAACACGAGGTCAGACAGATTGAAACAGCATCCAGGAAACCACACAGACCAGAAACAACCATCAGAAAAGAAGACATCTTTAAAGCCTCACCTGGAAGAGATGAACCAATCACAAGAGTGATGACAAAGGGAGTGGCTGGCATCGGGAAAACAGTCTTAACACAGAAGTTCACTCTGGACTGGGCTGAAGACAAAGCCAACCAGGACATACAGTTCACATTTCCATTCACTTTCAGAGAGCTGAATGTGCTGAAAGAGAAAAAGTTCAGCCTGTTGGAACTTGTTCATCACTTCTTTACTGAAACCAAAGAAGCAGGAATCTGCAGGTTTGAAGAGTTCCAGGTTGTTTTCATCTTTGATGGTCTGGATGAGTGTCGACTTCCTCTGGACTTTAAAAACAACGAGACCCTGACTGATGTCACAGAGTCCACCTCAGTGGATGTGCTGCTGACTAACCTCATCAGGAGGAAACTGCTTCCCTCTGCTCGTCTCTGGATAACTACACGACCTGCAGCAGCCAATCAGATCCCTCCTGAGTATGTTGACATGGTGACAGAGGTCAGAGGGTTCACTGACCCACAGAAGGAAGAGTACTTCAGGAAGAGATTCAGAGATGAGGAGCAGGCCAACAGAATCATCTCCCACATCAAGACATCCAGAAGCCTCCACATCATGTGCCACATCCCAGTCTTCTGCTGGATCACTGCTACAGTTCTGCAGGATGCGTTCAAAACCAAAGACAAAAGAAAGCTGCCACAGACCCTGACTGAAATGTACACACGCTTTCTAGTAGTTCACTCCAAGCTAGAGAACATCAAGTTCCATGGTGGAGGTGAGACTGATTCGACATGGAGTCCAGAGAGCAGGAAGATGACTGAGTCTCTGGGAAAACTGGCTTTTGAGCAGCTGCAGAAAGGAAACCTGATCTTCTATGACTCTGACCTGACAGAGTGTGGCATCGATATCAGAGCAGCCTCAGTGTACTCAGGAGTGTTCACACAGATCTTCATCGAGGAGAGAGGACTGTACCAGGACAAGGTGTTCTCTTTCGTCCATCTGAGTGTTCAGGAGTTTCTGGCTGCTCTTTATGTCCATCTGACCTTCATCAACTCTGGTGTCAATCTGATGTCAGAAGAACAAACATCATGTTGGAGTAAAATATTTAGAAAAAAGCACAATCAAATACATCTCTACCAGAGTTCTGTTGACAAGGCCCTCCAGAGTCGAAATGGTCATCTGGACTTGTTCCTACGCTTTGTTCTGGGTCTTTCCATGGAGTCCAGTCAGACTCTCCTCCAAGGCCTACTGACACAGACAGGAAGCAGCTTAGAAATGAGACAAACCAAGGACAAAACAGTTGAATACATCAAGATGATGATTAGAGATAGTCCCTGTCCAGAGAGAAGCATCAATCTGTTCCACTGTTTGAATGAACTGAAGGATCATTCTTTGGTGGAGGAGATCCAACAGTACCTTGGAACGGGATGTCTTTCCACAGACAAACTGTCTCCTGCTCAGTGGTCAGGTCTGGTCTTCATCTTACTGACATCAGAAAAAGATCTGGATGTGTTTGACCTGAAGAAATACTCTGCTTCAGAGGAGGCTCTTCTGAGGCTGCTACCAGTGATCAAAGTCTCCAGTGAAGCCCAGTAAGTGTATGCCTTACTAAGCTGTGTACATCAGCAATCCCAGTGTTTGATTTTTTGTGTCGGATGGCTTCAAGTCTCAAAAACCTTTGGCTTCAAATCTAGTTGTCAAGCTTTTCACAAAGAGGTATCCAAACAAACAAAACAAAGCAGAGGCAATATATCCACTGGACTTGGAAAAAAAAACGATTTCACTGAGGTTTGATAGACAAAGAAGCAGTTCCTTGAAATCCTTTAAATTAAATTTGACTTTGATCATCTCAGTATTCCAGTATCCAATCAGAGTAAACAAACGGCTGTGAGAAGGGATGCAGGCTTATAAACATCAAGGCAGCAAGAGGGTTTGAGAGTGAGACTTTGGATTCAGCTATTATAGAAAGATTGATTGGAGGCACATTGATGATTTTTGGTGGTTATCAAGGTTCATCATAAGGAAGTCACTTCCTATAGACCCTATCTAATACACAGTACTGTACACTCCAACGTAACGCATCACCAGCCCATTCCCCCCATTAAGCCTATGTTAATACCTCCAATTTCTGATCAGGGGCGGGATGACTTTGCCCCATCATTTTGCCTCTGTAAATTACACATTTCAGGCTAAATGGCACAACAGAGGCGTAAATAGACCGCATTACATTGGCAGTTTATAAGCATTTGTTGACAATTGCAATAATTTCCCCCATTTACTCGAGTTATCTTAAACTCAAATGTCCAAAATAAATTGTCCAAGCCCTCCACACCTTTGCCGGAACCAAGAGAGAGTTCTTTGCAAAAATATGTTGGTGCAATTTGGCGCAAAAATGTCTTCTATTTTTCCTTAGTCTTGGTGACTGTAACTTATCATGGAGAAAATGTGAAGCCCTGGCCTCAGTTCTCAGTTTGCAGTCCTCTTGCCTGAGAGAGTTGGACCTGAGTAACAATGACCTTCAGGACTTGGGTGTGGAGCTGCTTTCTGGTGGACTGGGAAGCACAAATTGTACACTGGAAATTCTCAGGTGAGAAAACAACTTTTTTGCAATAAGATGTCATGTTAAATGTTTGTTAAAAGCAAAGGTGTCTGCCTTTTGAAAAATGGTAAATGGACTTGAGCTTGTACATTTCTTTTCCAGTCTTCTAACTTCTCAAAGCGCTTTTACACCGTAGGTGACACCTACACGTTCACACACTGATGGTAGAGGCTGCTGGGTAAAGAGTCCATCAGAAGTCACTAATCCTATTGGTACAGATTCTCAGTACACATTCGTACACCACCGACAAAGCAGCGGGAGCAACTTGGGGTAAAGTGTCTTGCTCAAGGACACATCGGACATGTGGCTGCAGGAACTGGTGATCCAACCCCTGACCTTCTGGTTAGGAAACAACCGATACTACAAACTGAGCCACAGCCGCCCAATCTCCAGTTTGGATTTGTTTTTGCATTGATATTACGCTTATGTGTTTAATGTACTGGCAACTGTTTGTGAGCAGAGAAGAGTTTGAAACGCTGTCACCAACACACCAATTTGAAAGCTTTAAAGGCTATGTTCAATTACCTGCTGCTTTCCCAAATGAAATATTTGGACATTACATGGACTTGGTAGCTGGCATGTTGGGGGCATGCTGTCAGTCATCTTTCAAGCAGTAGGTTGGAAGTTCAATCCCAGCTCCTGCAGTCCACATGCCAAAGTGTCCTTGGGCGAGACAATGAAACCCAAATTGCTCCTCCCGGTCGCATTAATATCAGTGTGGGAAGGTGTATGACTGTGATTAGTTGTGGTCACTTTAATCAGCACCCTCTGCCATCAGTGTATGAATGTGGTGTGAATGTATGAGAGTGGCATGCTGTGTAAAACCGCTTTGAGTGGACAGAAGACTAGAAAAGTACAATGAGTACAAGTCCATTCAAGCTAAAGTCAGTTTAACGAATTTGGACATGTCCCACCTTCCTTTCTCTGTCTTTGCAGGCTGTCAGGTTGTCTGATCCAAGAGAAAGGCTGTGCTGCTCTGGTGGCCGCTCTGAAATCCAACCCCTCCCACCTGAGAGAACTGGACCTGAGCTACAACCATCCAGGAGACTCAGGACTGAAGACGCTGTATGCTGGGCTGAAGGATCCAAACTGGAGATTGGACACTCTCAAGTATGGACCAGAAAATGGAGCTTAAACATTGTATTTCTGTAACACTGACACAATCTGAATGTTTTATAACAGCTCAGAACTATATTAGAGGGAGAAGGTTATAAAATGCTATTGCATACTTTATGAAATTGTATATAATATATGTTTCTTAATCCAGGGTGGACCCAAGTGGGGAGCAATGGCTGAAACCCGGTCTAAGGAAGTGTGAGCATCTATGTTGTTTCATTTATATAAAATCAAAAAACAACAATCTGCAGAATAAGTAGTATAGTGCTAAGAGTTTGTCAAGATAACAAGTGTGAATAAAAACTAATGGAACTAATACCATAACATGTCTTTCCTGTCCATCAGATGCCTGTGATCTCACGATGGACCCGAACACAGCAAACAGAAAACTCAAACTATCTCACAACAACAGGAAGGTGATGGCTGTGAGAGAGGAGCAGCCATACCCTGATCATCCAGAGAGATTTGACTACTGTCAGCTGCTGTGCACAAACGGCCTGACTGGTCGCTGTTACTGGGAGGTCGAGTGGGAAGGAAAAGTTCATATCGCAGTCACTTACAAGGAAATCAGAAGGAAAGGGTACAGTGCTGACTGCTGGTTTGGAGGGAGTGATCAGTCATGGAATCTGCACTGCTCAAAAGAACATTACTCTGTTTATCACAATCTCAGAGAAACACTAATCCCTCTGTCCATGACCTCAACAAACAGAGTAGCAGTGTACGTGGACTGTCCTGCTGGCACTCTGTCCTTCTACACCGTCTCCTCTGATGACTCACTGACTCATCTCCACACATTTAACACCACATTCAACAAACTCCTTTACCCTGGGTTTAGGTTTTGGTCTGGACTTGACTCCTCAGTGTCTCTGTGTGAGCTGTAGGAGGGAGTATCTTTGTGTGCAGAGAGAAGCTGCTAACAGGGCTTCAAAACAGACTGTTTCAGATTCAAATCTAAAGAACTGCGCACACTTGTATGTCGGTCGTCTGAATTCTGTCCATCCATTTTCTATCTTTTAACATAGATCGGACCTTGGTGGCAGCAGGCTAAGCAAGTCAACCCAGACATCTTCTCTCTCCTAGGCATCGTTTTCCCACCTCCACCTGGGTATGCCGCCGTGTTCCCATGCCAGATGGGATATATAATCCCTCCAGCGACCTCTGAGAAGCCCCAGGTCTCCTCCGAATTGGGCATGCCATGGATAACCTCCAAAGGGATGCGTCCAGATCCCTGAACCACCTCAACTGACTCCTTTTGATGCAAAGGAGTAAAGACTGGAACTGTGTTGGGTTGAGAGGGGGTCGATGGAGATGCAAAAAGAGAGACGAAATTAAATGATGAAAACATTTGGGGAGCGATAGAGATTCAGATGTGTTACAAGAGCAGGACAAAAATCAGGATGAACCCTGAATATATATTTTTAAGAATTGTGTTTTGCATTATTTACATTTGCATTAGTTTACCATCTTGTACTTTGGACCCAAAACACAAGCAAAGGGGGGAAAGACAAAAGAGTAAATGTGACCATATGGGTTTGCAGAAGCTAATGTGTCGATTAATGCAATTGTAGGCTCGGCAAGATACAATTGTTAATTGCGGTGGTAAAAAAACATGCCTTTAATGAAATATACTTGCTAAATAATAAGCAGCAGAATCTACACTGTACAATCCAATGCAGACTTGTTTCTGTTGCATTTTCTTCCACTGAAGAAACTGGCAGTGAATTCATCTTTATCCATTATCCATTGTTTTTGTTTTTGTCTTTTTCCTTTATTCCCAACAACAGACAGCATTTACAAATGATCTGTATACAAAAAGTTAAAAGTAAAATGTTTTTTGGAGTGGGAAATATCGTGAAATATCTTTCTGATTTTTTGCTTTAAGTTAAATATTTTTGGAAGAAAATTGAGATTGATATTTCTAATATCTAGTGTGTTTTCGTATCTCTTTAATACTCGTTGGTTTCTTCCATAAACAGTGTCGTTTTGTATTTATTTAAATTATAATAAGGGTTTATTTTGAAACACGCATCAATCTTCTTTCCCTCCATTTTTGTGCATCCGGGTCAACAGTATCTTTTTCCGGTGTAAAAACACGCCCACATACACAAACAGCACGCGTTTCACTCTGGTTTCACTGCAGTCGTGGGGTTTAAAAACCTGCTTTAACGGGGTCGTGGGGTTTAAAAAACCTGCTGTAACTGGGTCGTGGGGTTTAAAAAACCTGCTGTAACTGGTTCCGGTTGTGTCGTTAGCCCGGGAAGGCTCGGGCTGAAACGACCAGGATGGTGAAGTGTGTCGTCACCGGGTGTCCGAACCGCTCGGTGGACGTTAACCGGGGGGTCTTCAAACCAACACCGAAGAGGTTCTTCGACTTCCCTAAAGATCCCGCTCGGGTTAAGGTAACGTTTTAAAAACTAACTGGAGCAGAGGGGCTCGGTCTTTGTATCCCCTCTTTATAAAGGTGTTTCCGTTTAACTGGTGACCGTGTCATCTGGTGACTAACACGCTTTGGTTGTCGTGGTTACAACAGCCGTTGAAAACGCATCCCCGCGAATGCTTCTTTTTTTCCACGAAGACGTATCTAATGAATATATTTAAGCATTTTCATTAAAAAATAATAATATTGTAATATTTCAAGTTGTAATATTTCATCTTTAATAAGTTTGTTGTTAAGTCATCTTGCTCTTTATAGCCCTTCAGTAATTCTATTCATGAGAGCAACCCATCCGGGTACTTTGCCCAAACGATGCTGGCCCCGCCCCTTTCTGGGTGAAATCATTCCGTCGGAATGAATGGCGGTTAATGAACAAATTGGGGTGCATTTTTATTTTTTGTGCAGTGACAGAAAAACAGAAAAACTCCCTCTCAGCTTGTTCGTGGCCAGAAGTGGCCACCTCTTGTTTACATTTGCAAAATGCTGTAAAAGTATGTTTTATTAAAGGATTTGTCCACTTTCACCACTTGATTTTTTAAATTTGCTTCAGTCCTTGTCATGAAAACCACAATTTCATTCAAATTCAGAATTTTAACCCTTTAAATGCCTGTTAGATCACAATATGCTAATGATGTAAAAAGGGAGAAAAGTGTAAAATCACAATTTTTTTACCAAATAATACATGTTACCTGAATATTTTTTTTAACTATCATTGCAGCTAAATGTATGTCAACAATCAGCAGTACCAATGATTTTTATGCATCACTATTTTCTTGTGCAGTGACAGAAAAACCCTCTCAGCTTGTTCGTGGCCACCTCTTGTTTATATTCTGAAAATACTATAAAATGTATATATATTAAAGGATTTGTCCACTTTCACCTCTTGATTTTTTTTTATTTGCTTTGCTTTGCTGAACATGAAAGTCAAAAATGTAATAAATTCCAGAATTTTAACCCTTTAAATACCAGTTAGATTACATATTACCACTATCTTTCCAGAGAAAAAAGAGAGAAAGTTGTAATTTTTTCACATAACATTGATGAAACCAAATTTTTTTTAATGATCATTGCAGGTTAGTAACAGTGACAAAGATTATATATATATTTTGCATTATTACTTCTTTTGAGCAGTGACTAAAAAGACAAAAACTCCCACTTGCCGTGTTAGAGGCGAAAAACATTTTCTTTGTTTTTACAAAATGCTAGAAAAATACCACATAAGATTATGTTCTACTATCAACAGTTGATTTTTTTAGAAGTGTGTTTCAATGAGTATTTGTGTGTACGTGCGTGTGTGTGTGTGTGTGTGTGTGCATTCTCAAGACCGGCAGGATGTGCAAACCACTGTAGAGTGGTCCTTGCAGAGACACTCCACAGCTGGAGGTGCTGTTCAGCTGTGGTTGCTGTTCAACAGAGAGGTAAACATGACTCTGTCCAAACCTTTTCAAATAAGTCGCTGGCATCAAATTCAAAATGGGCATGAAATATTCCAAAAAGCAATAATTGTTGTCAGTTTGGAGATTTGAGCTGTTCATGATAATACATTTCATTATTGATCATTGACTGGGGTTAAGCTACACCAGATATTTGTACGACAACAATGATGTCACAGTTAACGGCCAGTGAGTGAGTGACTAGTGTCCGAAATGCTTTGAATGTTTGATAAATAAGTGCATTATATAATAATTATATGTATATATTATCCACTACATACAACGCACTATATAGGGAGTAGGGGATGAGTGAGTGATTTGGGACACAACCCATTACTTATCGTACATGTCACGTAGCACATGAATACCTTCATCCATCTTGGGTAGAAGATGACTCTTCTTCTAGTGCAGAGGATTTCTCCCCATCTTCACTCTCCGAGCGTGTCACACAGTCAAGTGCTTGAAGCAGTGAATATGACCTTCTTGCCATCTTGCCAGAGCCAAAATGATCTGGGAGCTGTTAGGCTTACTTATAGAATTCGTATTGACTGCACCTGCATGAACTCCAGGACAGGTTTCTAAACAGTGCCAGAGTTTGTTTTCGTTTCCCCTGCAGCTGAACCTTTGACCTCTGCAACATGTCCTGTGATCTTTTTTATTTTGGAGAGTAGATATTTGGGTGTGTAAGGGCTATTGTGTAGATGTGTGTGGCATTTTTTATGAAAAGAAAAAAGCTAAAGATGCTTTCAACATGTGCATCAAAGACAAGTGTGTCTGGGAAACTCAAAGCTCAATAACCTGCATCAACAGAAATACATCATCATTTCTTTAACTCTATCTTGCTAATACATATTTGTGCTGCACACACAATTTGTTTTTCATGCACAGACACAAATCATTAACTGACATCCTTATGATCACACCGACGTCAAAATTGTGTAATTAATTTGCTCCATTGGAGTGCAGTATGCCATCATACGCCCCTACTGGAAACTGAGAATATTACATGAAATTGCTCCCTTGGCCAGAAATGAATAAATAACATAATCTGGTAAATAAAAAACATTAAAAACTACAATTTCCAAGTGTTGAGTTTATAATAAAAGCCATTTTGCCATGATTTTTATTCTGTAAATAACAAGGAATGAAAACGTGGTTTGAATGGGTGTCAATGGGCCAAACGTGGCCACGATAGAGCCGGAAGTGACGTTCGACTGCTCTTATGAATTATAACATTTAGTATTGATTAGCTAAATCCTCTACACTGACCTTGTAATCATTTCAAAACATCCCATCGATGATGTCGTTGTTTAGATTTGGCTGGCGGCGCTTCGGGAGACGGACAGAGATGAGCTGACGGAGCAGCACCAGATCTGTGAAGACCACTTCCTGCCAGACGACGTCACCAGCAACGGCATCAACCCTGCTGCCATTCCCATCATGCCCCCCTACCTGGACGGGCAGCTGGGCCTCATCAGCCCCTGGACGGCCGAGTCCTCGGAGGAGGAGGAGGAGGAGGAGGAGGAGGAGCAGTGGGGGACAGGAGGCTGTGAAGAAGAAGAAGAAGAGGAGGAGGAGGAGGAGGATGAAGGTGGAGATGCTGCTGCACCACAGCAGGTGTGGACTCTGTTTGATGTTTGAAGCTTCCTGCAGTAAGAGACTTGTGATAAAGCTCCTCAGGTGGATTTGTGGGGTTATTGTTTTTTCTTCTTCTTCTGTATCCGGGGTATAAAAACATCAGAACTCTCCACATGTTGATCTGAGTCTTTCTCTCCATCTTACAGGATCACGATCAGGGATGTTTTAAAATCCCTCCTGAGCCTCGGACCACCAGGTAACAGAGTCTCCAGAGCCTCGGGAAGCTCGTCTTATAATGTTGAACTGTTTTTTCTCACGGGGTTGTTGTTGTTGCTGCCGCTGCCGCCGCTGCTGCTCCTGCTGCTGCTGCTGCTGACGGAGACTGTTTTTAATGAAAATGTTTTGTTGTGGTTTTCTTTCAGTCCTGCAGCGCCGCAGACCAAACCCTGGATCAGGTCCAAAGGGGTGAGACAAGGTGAGCACTGATTTAAAGGTCCTATATTCTTCTTTTCCTGGTTTTATCTGCTCTTTAGTGTGTTTTCTAAGTGTCCTGTGCATGTTTAGTCACATCTATGAGCAAAAATTCAAAGTCCGCGGAAACGCGGCTTCTCCTACGTCCTCCTGTTAGCTGTAGCATTAGCTGCATGTAACGCTCGGTTCTAGCCCCCCTCGATAAAAATGTGTCAGTGCGATGTCATTGTCAGTGTGAGATCACTGATCTAAGCCCATTGGCTCGTTGTGGCCCAGCAGCTCATGTTGCACGCCCGTTAACTTCTGTAGCACGCCCACGATATGCCGTAGCCTGCGGTAGCACAGTAGTGCTAAGGTGCTAATGTTTATGCTCCCCTCGGAGCCAAAGTGGCTGCATTCCAAATATGGTAAAAGAGGCGGGACATTTCCGAGAAGCGTGCTGAGCGACTGACCAATAACGACAGAGCAGATCAGCAGACCAATCAGAGCAGACTTGGCCCATGTGGGGTCTAACAGTGTGGGCTCAACAGAGTGTAGCTGACGGACTCAGAGCAGAGAGGGAGCAAGGAGGAGCAGTTCATGAAAACAGACACTTTTTAAAAACTTTATCTATTGTGAACGTACAAAAGTAGGAACATAGATTAAATACATGAACCTCAAAAAGGGCAGATTATGGACTCTTTAAAGTGTGTGAGGAGGAGGGGGGCAGAGGGGTGTGTCACACTTTACTCCACACACACTCCACATACTGTCCTTAAAATAATGTAAACAAATATTTGACAAATTCTGAGATACACATGAATTGAATGTTTGAGTTGTAAAATCTGCATGTTTGATTTTCCCTCTAACGTGTGTGTGTGTGTGTGTGTGTGTGTGTAGATGTGTCTCTGGGCACGCTGACTCGTGGTTTCCTCGAGTTGCTGCAGTCGTCTCCTGACGGCTGCGTGGACATCCATCAGGCGATGATGAGGCTTCAGACGCGCCGCCGCCGAGTCTACGACATCACCAATGTCCTGGACGGCATCAACCTCATCGAGAAACAGTCCAAGAACAAAGTCAAGTGGACGTGAGTCGTGAAGTCGTCTAGAGGTCGTTTGAGTCGTCTAGAGGTCGTTTGAGTCGTCTAGAGGTCGTTTGAGTCAGCCAGCTGCTTTTAGTTTTCCATCATCGTACACTGGACAGAGAGCGGCGTCCTTCAGCAGGATGAGGCGCCCTCTGCTTTGAGTATCAGACATCTCACAGGCATCATGAGAAGGATCTGAAACTGAGCTCCTGTTACATTTTCAACACACACACATTATTATTCCACTCTGTAGACGCTCCCTGCGTCCTCCAGTCATTGTGTGACGAGGCCGATAGAATCCGTCCCGCTCAGAAGCCGGCTCCTATTCATAGCTTTCTCTTTCTCTCTCTCTGTCTCTCTCTCTCTCGCTCTCTGTCTCTCTCTCTCTCTCTCTCGCTCTCTGTCTCTCTCTCTGTCTCTCTCTCTCTCTCTCTCGCTCTCTGTCTCTCTCTCTCTCTCTCTCGCTCTCTGTCTCTCTCTCTGTCTCTCTCTCTCTCTCTCTCGCTCTCTGTCTCTCTCTCTGTCTCTCTCTCTCTCTCTCTCGCTCTCTGTCTCTCTCGCTCTCTGTCTCT
>NC_089209.1:1042838-1091712 GCF_963930695.1 Labrus bergylta | reverse complement strand
CAGAAATAGAAGTGGTACACGCCCACAATCGAGTTTCTCTTGTTTTTAATGATCAGAAATCACCTGAACTCTTCTTCTGTCTGTCTGTCTGTCTGTCTGTCTGTCTGTCTGTCTGTAGGATGTCATTCAGGTCCACCTGAAGGCCGTGCGGGGGTCTGTCACGGTGCTGACCTGCGAGGTGGACTCGGGAGGAGCCTCCAGCCCGGAGCCCGGAGAGATAAGGAAACATTTTGAAAAGCTGGAGGAGAGCCGGATCAAGACAAGCCGCCTGCACACAGGTGACCTTAACCGTCAGAAACAGGAAGCTCCCAAATATGTCGACTTCAAAACGGCGCCCACGCTGCAATGTGTTGTCATCTCTGTTTCTGTTGTTTCAGAGTCTTCAGGTCCTCAGAGTGCTGTGAAGAGTGCATAACCATCAGAAGACCACCAGGGGGCGCCAGAGCTCAGGACTCAAACCCTGGAAACACGACGAGGAGCTGGATCAGACCACCTGCAGGCACCAAACACGGCCCAGAGGTCAAAGGTCAGGGACTGAATCAGCTGAGACAACACCTAGCAGCCCCGACCTGTCACTCAAAGAGGCCACGCCCCCTAACTTTACATCACAGCTCTACAGACCCAAACTGTTTAACATGGGGCTCTATGAGGACTGACTCACTGCAGGAGACAGACTCTAGTGGACACTGGAGGAACTGCAGCTGTAAAGTTAGACATTTTAACATGGAGCTCTATGGGGACTGACTCACTGCAGGAGACAGACTCTAGTGGACACTGGAGGAAGTGCAGCTGTAAAGTTAGACACTTTAACATAGAGCTCTATGAGGACTGACTCACTGCAGGAGACAGACTCTAGTGGACACTGGAGGAACTGCAGCTGTAAAGTTAGACATTTTAACATGGGGCTCTATGGGGACTGACTCACTGCAGGAGACAGACTCTAGTGGACACTGGAGGAACTGCAGCTGTAAAGTTAGACATTTTAACATGGAGCTCTATGGGGACTGACTCACTGCAGAGACAGACTCTAGTGGACACTGGAGGAACTGCAGCTGTAAAGTTAGACATTTTAACATGGGGCTCTATGGGGACTGACTCACTGCAGGAGACAGACTCTAGTGGACACTGGAGGAACTGCAGCTGTAAAGTTAGACATTTTAACATGGAGCTCTATGGGGACTGACTCACTGCAGGAGACAGACTCTAGTGGACACTGGAGGAACTGCAGCTGTAAAGTTAGACACTTTAACATGGAGCTCTATGAGGACTGACTCACTGCAGGAGACAGACTCTAGTGGACACTGGAGGTACTGCAGCTTTTCTTGCTTTTGGCTTCATCTGTCAGGAATATCGGCTCCAATAAAACATTATTTATGGACGGTTAAAAATAAAGTACAGTTTTTATAAAATGACAGCTGAGATGTGTTTTGTATCACATGTTGAATGTAAAACATTTTCTGTTTTTTGTCATAAACATATTTTTCTGCTGTAATAAATAAATCATGAACTCTTCTTTAAGACGGGTGAATTATTTCTTACTGTTGGCGAGCGTGTTGAACTCCTGACGCTGCAGAGACGTCACTCAAAGTGTTCTATATTTACTTTCTATTATTAGATTATTATTAGACGTGCTGGCGGAGCCATGGATGGATGGATACAAAGAATTCACATTTTTTTAGGTTTACTTATTTGGCTTTTTCTTTCGAGAGGATTGTGGATAGGGTCTGAGATCAGAGAGAGCGGGAAAGGTGCCACGGGTCGGATTCGAAACCAGGCTGCCCGCGTAGTGCACTACAGCCTCCGGTACACTCTATTGTCCCCTTGGGTAAATTTGTCTTGGACTCTAGAAGTGATGCGAAACATTCAGCTACATGTTATTGGTGGAGTCCTGAAACTGGAAGGAAGAACTCAGAGGCTTCAAAGTTGTAATAAATATTTATTTAAGGGGAAGAAAAGTCCTGAAGAGCTGAATATTTCATCTTTAAAAACACTTTTTGTCCATTTGGTCAAATGTTTCCTCTTCATCTGGTCATCATTTTGTCTGTTAGTGCATATGGAACACACAAGAAAGTCTCTCTCTTGACAAACTTTGGAATGCACATTTTAATGTTTTTTAATAGATCAATAGAACACTGAGAAACATGTTTACTACCCTCTGAAGTCACGAAGGACAAAAATGTCCACTTAGATTGATATTTTTTCTACTTTTTTCTGCATAAATCTCTTAAACAACGTCAGCCCTGCTCAAAACTACCAAACATTCAATCATTTTTAGGAATTTAACCCTTTAAATGCCAGTTTGATTACTTGATGTCACTGTTGTTATTTATGGAAAAAAACACAAAAAATGTGTTATTTTCCATCTAACAAATATTTAGTGACACATTAGAGGCTAAGTGGAGCCCTGCAGGGACCTGAACCAGACACACACACACACACACACACACACACACACACACACACCGGTTCTGATCCACAATATGACCTGCTGACGAGAGCGCTACACACACACACTCTTCCTTCACTTATTGGCATTCAGATGGATTCAGCGTCAAATTCGTTAGCACTCAGGAGTCGGCCATTGTTGTTGTAGTCCAGCCACTCGCTCATGGCTACAGACTGGAAGCGTACTGAGCATGTGCAGAACTCGTGTTTCAAATGTGTTTTTAGTCGTCGTCGTGGAAACGGAGCCTTAGAAACGTCAACCCGTCCTCGACTCCTTCCTCTGTGGTTATTCGACCTCCCCGCTCTCTGACCCGTTTGTTTGTGTTGGAAGGCAAGTGCCTCAGGTGGAGGTGTGGCTGCAGCAGGGACACTCGCTCGCCTTGTGCCTTGTCGACCACACGGAGCTGTGTTTTGGTTTCAGCGGTTTGCAGCCACACAGTCATGTTGTTGTTGAAACCTGAAGTTAAACGGCGAGGATTTCCTGAAGTGTCGGTCGCTAAGACTAGCTGGAATCTGATATTCAGACCGAGACGATAGAAGGATCCAGTTTAGCAGAACGGGGGATTCAAGTGATCAATAAGTGAAGCGCCTCGGTGATCAGAGCGCCATGTGGAGGAGCAGAGATCGTCTCTCCGTTCTGTCTGAGCGAGAGAGCGAGAGAGCGCAGCGTCCAGTCCAGGCTCGCCATATGTCCGCTCTCAGTGAGACAGGAAGTTAATGAATACTGAGAGCTGCTCATTAGAGTCTGCTGGGAGAGAGAGAGTCCACTTACATCCTCACCTCTGAGACCAGTATCAGAATCCAGGATCAGAATCCAGGATCAGAATCCAGGATCAGAAACCAGAACAGAATCCAGGATCAGAATCCAGGATCAGAAACCAGAACAGAAACCAGAACAGAAACCAGAACAGAAACCAGATCAGAAACCGGGAACAGAAACCAGATCAGAAACCAGGATCAGAATCCAGGATCAGAAACCAGAACAGAAACCAGAACAGAAACCAGATCAGAAACCAGGATCAGAAACCAGATCAGAAACCAGATCAAAAACCAGGATCAGAAACCAGACCAGAAACCAGAACAGAAACCAGATCAGACACCAGATCAGAATCCAGGATCAGAAACCAGATCAGAAACCAGATCAGAATCCAGGATCAGAAACCAGATCCAGAAACCAGAACAGAAACCAGATCAGACACCAGATCAGAATCCAGGATCAGAAACCACATCAGAATCCAGGATCAGAAACCAGATCCAGAAACCAGATCAGAATCCAGGATCAGAAACCAGGATCAGAAACCAGAACAGAAACCAGATCAGACACCAGATCAGAATCCAGGATCAGAAACCAGATCCAGAAACCAGAACAGAAACCAGATCAGACACCAGATCAGAATCCAGGATCAGAAACCAGAACAGAAACCAGATCAGACACCAGATCAGAATCCAGGATCAGAAACCAGATCCAGAAACCAGAACAGAAACCAGATCAGACACCAGATTAGAATCCAGGATCAGAAACCAGGATCAGAAACCAGATCAGAAACCAGATCAGAAACCAGAACAGAAACCAGATCAGAAACCAGGATCAGAAACCAGATCAGAAACCAGAACAGAAACCAGAACAGAAACCAGGATCAGAAACCAGAACAGAAACCAGATCAGACACCAGATCAGAATCCAGGATCAGAAACCAGATCCAGAAACCAGATCAGAATCCAGGATCAGAAACCAGGATCAGAAACCAGATCAGAAACCAGAACAGAAACCAGATCAGAAACCAGATCAGAAACCAGAACAGAAACCAGAACAGAAACCAGATCAGACACCAGATCAGAATCCAGGATCAGAAACCAGATCCAGAAACCAGATCAGAATCCAGGATCAGAAACCAGAACAGAAACCAGAACAGACACCAGAACAGAAACCAGATCAGACACCAGATCAGAATCCAGGATCATCTGCTGCTGCACGTGAGCTGGCTGTGGTTTGACCGGAAAACTAACGCTGGCTTCTTGGACTGCAGTGAGACACCTGACAGACCTGAACACGTGTTTTTCTTTCATAAATAACAACAGTGACATCAAGTAATCAAACTGGCATTTAAAGGGTTAAATTCCTAAAAATGATTGGATGTTTGGTAGTTCTGAGCAGGGCTGACGTTGTTTAAGAGATTTATGCAGAAAAAAGTAGAAACAAATATCAATCTGTTCTATTTTTATATCAGTTTTTTGTAAGTGGACATTTTTTGTCCTTCGTGACTTCAGAGGGTAGTAAACATGTTTCTCAGTGTTCTATTGATCTATTAAAAAACATTAAAATGTGCATTCCAAAGTTTGTCAAGAGAGAGACTTTCTTGTGTGTTCCATATGCACTAACAGACAAAATGATGACCAGATGAAGAGGAAACATTTGACCAAATGGACTAAATATCCAGAAGAAGAAGAAGAAGAAGAAGAAGAAGAAGAAGAAGAAGAAGAAGAAGAAGAAGAAGAAGAAGAAGAAGAAGAAGAAGAAGAAGAAGAAGAAGAAGAAGAAGAAGAAGAAGAAGAAGAAGAAGAAGAAGAAGAAGAAGAAGAAGAAGAAGAAGAAGAAGAAGAACTCTGTGTTCAGCTGGAATGTGCTGTGGATTTTCTGCCTGCTTAACCTCCATGTTGTCATGCGAGAGACCGCTGCTTTCTGCCCGATGGAGAAGTGCGATTGGCGCGGCGTGCCCTGTAAGCCGTCTGATCCGACCGTGTTTGTGTTTGAGGCACGAGACCGCGAGGCCGATAGGATCTGACTGCAGCGGAGCAGAACTCAATTACTAAGAGTAGAACAGCTCCTGGATCATAAACACTAAGTGGATCAGATTTTCACCAACAGAGAGTTTCATTATCTCCCCATTAGTGTCGGGCAGCAGGTCAAAAAGACTCTTTAAAACTCTTATTCACACGACAGTAACGAGCCTCAGATCAACAGTTAGAGAAACATCAAAGCCTCCAGAACTACAGCAGACTGGAGGACACACTTTTCACCTTTTAGCAAATCCAACAAGTTTAACATCATGAGGACCAGATATTTTTATTTATTTATTTTTATTTATTTTATTTTATACAGATTTTTTTTCTTCCATTTCTTTATTCATTTTCATTTTCATCTATTTTTTTAATCGTTCGAAATAAATACATAAATAAATAAGTAAAATAAATAAACCTTTAGCTTTCTTTTTGACAAGGTGACACATCTTAGAGCTCAGAAACCTTTGAGTCGGTTCAGACGCTCTCTCTCTCTTCCACTGATCGAATGTTGTCTGCCGAGGTTCCCACTGCAGCTTTTTCCACCACCGTCTGCAAAATGCCCCCTCACCCTCTCCCCCCCCCCCCCCCCCGCCCTCTCTCCCCCCCCCCCCCCCCCCCCCCCGCACCCCTCCATCAGGCTAACCAAAGCTTTCAGTCCTGCAGACAGATGACTCCTGAAATTACAGCTGCAGGCACCAAATAAACGTCATTATCATGAACGCTGTACGCTCACAGTTTCCTCCATCCTCTGAGTAATCAAAGAGTGAGAGAGAGTGTGTGTGTGTGTGTGTGTGTGTCTGTGTGTGTGTGTGTGTGTGTTTGTTTTTGTGTGTGTGTGTGTGTGTGTGTGTGTGTGTGTGTGTGTGTGTGTGTGTGTGTGTGTGTGTGTGTGTGAGTGTGTGTGTGTGTGTGTGTGTGTGTGTGTGTGTGTGTGTGTGTGTGTGTGTGTGTGTGTGTGTGTGTGTATGTGTGTGTGTGTATTCACTGGGAGATTGCTCCATTATTTAGACGTTTATTCGGCTTGTTTGGAGAAATTGCAGAGTTTCGTCGTCATTATTTTTCTGCAGCTCCGTTAAAATCATTTTGACTTCAGGTCGGAGGCGTCTTTCAGCGAAGCAAGGAGCGCCGCCTGAAGCTCAGCTGAGTCCATATAACCCTCCAAACCACAAAGTGGAATGAAAAAACAAAAAAAGAGCAACAGCGGTGGTTTCTGCCAGGAACAGTGTTTGGCTTGTTAAGTTTGGGTTAAAGTTTTCTCCTCCACATCTCCGTGTTGACGTTTAGCGCCGCCGAGCTCAAACAGATTTGAACTGACCTCCACGAGAGTCAGAGCTACCACACAGCTGATGGTAGAGGCCGCTGAGTAAAGAGTCCGTCAGTATTAACTCATCCATTCATACACATTCACACGCTGATGGTAGAGGCCGCTGAGTAAAGAGTCCATCAGTATTAACTCATCCATTCGTACACATTCACACACTGATGGTAGAGGCCGCTGAGTAAAGAGTCCATCAGTATTAACTCATCCATTCGTACACATTCACACACTGATGGTAGAGGCCGCTGAGTAAAGAGTCCGTCAGTATTAACTCATCCATTCACACGCTGATGGTAGAGGCCGCTGAGTAAAGAGTCCGTCAGTATTAACTCATCCATTCACACGCTGATGGTAGAGGCCGCTGAGTAAAGAGTCCATCAGTATTAACTCATCCATTCATACACATTCACACACTGATGGTAGAGGCCGCTGAGTAAAGAGTCCATCAGTATTAACTCATCCATTCATACACATTCACACGCTGATGGTAGAGGCCGCTGAGTAAAGAGTCCATCAGTATTAACTCATCCATTCATACACATTCACACACTGATGGTAGAGGCCGCTGAGTAAAGAGTCCATCAGTATTAACTCATCCATTCATACACATTCACACACTGATGGTAGAGGCCGCTGAGTCAAGAGTCCGTCAGTATTAACTCATCCATTCACACGCTGACGGTAGAGGCCGCTGAGTAAAGAGTCCGTCAGTATTAACTCATCCATTCACACGCTGACGGTAGAGGCCGCTGAGTAAAGAGTCCGTCAGTATTAACTCATCCATTCACACACTGATGGTAGAGGCCGCTGTGTAAAGAGTCCGTCAGTATTAACTCATCCATTCACACGCTGATGGTAGAGGCCGCTGTGTAAAGAGTCCGTCAGTATTAACTCATCCATTCATACACATTCACACACTGATGGTAGAGGCCGCTGAGTCAAGAGTCCGTCAGTATTAACTCATCCATTCACACGCTGACGGTAGAGGCCGCTGAGTAAAGAGTCCGTCAGTATTAACTCATCCATTCACACACTGATGGTAGAGGCCGCTGTGTAAAGAGTCCGTCAGTATTAACTCATCCATTCACACACTGATGGTAGAGGCCGCTGAGTAAAGAGTCCATCAGTATTAACTCATCCATTCACACACTGATGGTAGAGGCTGCTGAGTAAAGAGTCCATCAGTATTAACTCATCCATTCGTACGCATTCACACACTGATGGTAGAGGCTGCTGAGTAAAGAGTCCGTCAGTATTAACTCATCCATTCACACACTGATGGTAGAGGCCGCTGAGCTCTCTGTGTTACGTCACTGCTTTCGTCTTCCAGCTCGACTCACCAGGATCAGTGTTTCCCTCACAGCTGCTTCCAATTACTCCCATAATGCTCTCTCTCTCTTTTCCCACATCATAATAAACTCCTCGCTCACCCGGCCTCGTCTAGAATCATAGCGGTGGATTAGTCTGGCATGTCGTCTTTTACGTTTGTGTGAAAATAAAGGACACATTCAGCGTTGCCAGAGAAGACGATGATTGTTGAGGATTTGAAGATTCAGCTGAAAACATAAAGCTAACAGCATCCTTAAAAACAAACAGATTAGACATTTTAAAGTTCATACTGCATTCTTATTTGGATCTCTGTAGAAGGTAGGCACTTCTAAGACCCCCACCACACACACTGCCGTTCTGGACGCCCCTCGGTTTGCCAGATATGAGAGCAGTTATCAGGTCAACAGGTGTTGCAGTGATGGAAGCGGTCAAGAGAAGTGGTTCAGATAGAAGTGATTGTACCCGACCTAAAAAGCCTCTGCATGTTTCTAATAAGCTCCACGAGCAGAAACGTGCTCAAACTAGGATCAATATTGGAGATGCTTTTGAAAAATGGAGAGAGGTTAGAACACAGAAAGGTTTACAGACCCATGCAGAGCTGGATAAACACTGAAGCTTCAGAGTCCACCACATGGTGACCTGAGTGAGCATCCACTCTAGAGAGGAGGGGGGGGGAGACAGCTCTCTATGATGTTTAGAATTTAGACTGCAGTACCCATTTTAAACACTAGGTGTCAGAGTTAGAATTTATTACTGTAAATATTATTTAACTTATTTTTACCTCATTTTATTTTATCTTATTTTACCTTATTTTATTTTACCTTATTCTGGTTGTATTGCACCACGGGACGGAGACAAACGCAATTTCGATTCCACTGTATGTCTGGCATATTTTAAAATTGACAATAAAGTTGACTTTGACTTTGACTTTGATACTGCTCCTTTAAATAAGGACCTTTTTCTGTATGACCAGAGAATTCTAAAGTAGATTTGTTCAGATTGGAAAACAGATCCAGTTATCCCGTTCCCCATTTCCTGGTCACATCTTTCCATCCCTTCTAGTTCGTGCTTCCATCCGTCCCTCCAGCTCTGAGAATCACTCCTGATACATCGATGGTTTTATTTATTTCCATTCCATTGGTGCAGCAGCGTGTTGTCGCTGTGCTGGCTCTGCTCGGGGGAGTTTTTCCATCGTTGCTCGCTGGGTTTTTGGAGGGACGTTTTCCGGTTCACAAATCAGCCCTGCAGTGGAAAAAGGAAAAGATGCCAACGATAAATGTCAAGGCAGCAGAAATATTCAGTTTACTATCTCCTAGTGTTTCTTGTAGACGTTTGGGAGAGCAGTGATTTAAAGATAGTCCTTCACAGTGTGAGCGTTCTAGTTTTTGGAAATCATCCGATAATCTAAAACATATAATGACAAGAGAAGCTAAGAGGTTTTCTTTCTGTGAAGCATAGAGCTTTGAGCTTCAAATTCAGCCTGGAAGTTGAATTTCTTTGCAGATGATGCTCTCATCTTTATTGTTAACATCAGTAGGAGGGCAGATTCTCTTCCTCAAGTCGGTTTCACCCGGTCGTCATGACTACGGTCAACTCTGAGTTAGTTTTCATCGAGGGTAGAGGTGGGGTAGCAGTGAGAATCACTGCCATGATTCCCCGCCAGCCTTGATGTCATCTTTTTGTTATTGATTTGATTGAGAGCCCCCTGGTGGTGGAATTTACATACTGTACCTTTGTGACAGTGCCACAAAATGGTTTAAGTGTCTGTAAAAAACTGATGAATGAAGGTGTTTCAACGAAAGAAAAAAAAGGTGTTGGCCTAAAGTATTGAAACATTTGTATCATTTTGTGCATCAATCTTCCATTGATGCACAAAATGTATGTGTGGGGATCAATTACCAAGGTTATAAAGGCAGGATGTGGCGCAGGGGAGGGGAGGAGAGTCAGTGAGCTGAGGGGAAAAGGTCGGAAATAGGTAGCGCCAGGGAAAACTTGTCTGCAGCTGCGAGAGAAAACATAGTCTGTGTGTAGTAAAAGTGTTTTATAATAAGAAAACAGTGCTGCACGTCTGTGTGTGTTGGGTCATAAGAAAACTTATTTTCGTTGGACTATAAAAGGAAACAAAAAGACAATTCAATCTAAACTTTCGGGGTTCTTAATGTATATTTCGTTTGTTGGAGACTTTTGGTTTATTTTGGGGTTACAAAGGAATTAATTAAAGGGATATTTTTGTTATAATTAAATTGTTTGGTGATGCAACGCTCTGTGTGGGGTATTCATTATTTTGAAAATTTCACAAAGCAATATAAAATAAGTACTGGGATAATTTGTGTTGGGTTAAATATATTAGTTTTGGGGGGTTTATTTAATTCACAATATTTTAAAACTAATTAGGTTAATATTCCGGTGTAATTTAATACTGAATGTAAAAGGTCAAGTGTTACACCTTTAATGAAATCAAAATGCATGATAATGTAAAAAAATAAATCACCCCCCTTACAAAGATGTTTTTTGAACCAGGTTGTAAACATTTGTATTTCTGCTTTTAAAAATATTTTTTTTATAAGGGATCCAAGCAGAATTGTCTGCTTTGATAAAAACATTTGAATGCAGAGAGAATACATTGGAAAACCTTAAAGGAAGAACGATCGACATGTTCCACATCAATAAATCCTAAAGTCTGTCCTGTGTAAATGTGTCTCTGAGTCCTGACTGTCTACAATGAGGGAGAAGCTCGAGTCCCGCTGGCTGTGTTGTTGTCAGAGCCGTGTTTACATGGACGGGACGGCCGGCTCCTCCCCTTGTGTATAAAAGCTGTTTTAGTCAAGAAAGCTACGAGCTAACTAAAGAGCGCTAACATGAGCATGCTAACACAACAATGTGAAGCTATGAGCTAACTAAAGAGCGCTAACATGAGCATGCTAACACAACAATGCAGGGCACAGGTGCTGTGAAGCTACGAGCTAACTAAAGAGCGCTAACATGAGCATGCTAGCACAACAATGCAGGACACAGGTGCTGTGAAGCTACGAGCTAACTAAAGAGCGCTAACATGAGCATGCTAGCACAACAATGCAGGACACAGGTGCTGTGAAGCTACGAGCTAACTAAATAGCGCTAACATGAGCATGCTAGCACAACAATGCAAGACACAGGTGCTGTGAAGCTACGAGCTAACTAAAGAGCGCTAACATCAGCATGCTAACACAACAATGCAAGACACAGGTGCTGTGAAGCTACGAGCTAACTAAAGAGCGCTAACATTAGCATGCTAACACAACAATGTGAAGCTATGAGCTAACTAAAGAGTGCTAACATTAGCATGCTAACACAACAATGCAGGACACAGGTGCTGTGAAGCTACGAGCTAACTAAAGAGCGCTAACATTAGCATGCTAACACAACAATGCAAGACACAGGTGCTGTGAAGCTACGAGCTAACTAAAGAGCGCTAACATTAGCATGCTAACACAACAATGTGAAGCTACGAGCTAACTAAAGAGAGCTAACATTAGCATGCTAACACAACAATGCAGGACAAAGCTAATGTGAAGCTACGAGCTAACTAAAGAGTGCTAACATTAGCATGCTAACACAACAATGCAGAACACAGGTGCTGTGAAGCTACGAGCTAACTAAAGAGTGCTAACATTAGCATGCTAACACAACAATGTGAAGCTACGAGCTAACTAAAGAGTGCTAACATTAGCATGCTAACACAACAATGCAGGACTCATATGCGACACAGGTGGAGAGGGGTTGGAGGCGGAGGCTTCAGTATGGAGGGGGCGTGGCCTAACAGCAGTTTGTTTTGGTTTCCTGCTGATGCTAAAGGGCGACATCTACTGGATCACAAAGTTGCACATTCTTCCTTTAAAGGTTTGTAATGTTGGAGCCTTTAATTTGGTTTTATAAGATGTCATATGTCCCTCATTTCTCCTCCTCCTCTCTCTGTTTCCTCTGATTTCTTCTGGCGTGGTTCCTTCCTCGTTTCTGCTTCCAGTTGTCATTGTTTTCCAGCCTCAGTTTCTCCAACAGTTGTTGTGTAATAAGAAGAGAGAGAGAGAGAATTTGTCTTGAGATTCCTGTGGTTTCTGGTAACCCACGCCCTCTTATGTAAGATGACAGAGCCGCTCCGGGTTTCAGCTTGTTGGTTTGTTTTTTTAAGGTTTTTTAACGTATGAACAAAAATAACACGAGCTTCAGTTTTCTTCAGTTTTCCTGCAAAACAAACAAGCTGCACGTTCAGTTTAAACTACGTGAAGAGAAATCTAAAAGTGAATGCGTGCTTTGGAAAACAGACGATACATCCAGGTGTGTGCGTCACGTGTTTCCTGTCAGGGAGTGAAAAGCTCGGGAGTGTGTGTGTGTGTGTGTGTGTGTGTGTGTGTGTGTGTGTGTGTGTGTGTGTGTGTGTGTGTGTGGTGACAGCAGGACAGGAAATGTGTGTGACGGGATGTTTGACCCTCTCAGAGGTTTTTGCATCAAATGCAGCTCAAAGGAAGTCTGCATGTCCTGTGTGTTTGTGTGTGTTTGAGAGAGTGTGTGTGTTGTTGACGTCATGTTGTTCACTACCACGATGGGAAATTCCTGCTCCAGCAGACAGTTGTTGATGCAGTTTGTCTCCAGGACGGTTCAGTGTGAAGCCGACAAGACCTGATCCAATCCTGGCCTCTGATTGGCCGGTTAAAAATAAAAAGCTACAGGTTAAAAAAACTCTCCAGAAGCTTTTGTGCCTCTCAGTCTTTTAAAACCCAGAGCATGTGGAGCAGAGTGACAGTAATCATCCAGAACGATTTGAGTTCAGCCTGTCACAGATTAGAGATTTAAAGAGGACATATTATCCCCCTCCTCCACCTTTTCAAACAGTCCTCCTCCACCTTTTCAAACAGTCCCCTGTGGTCTAAATGAAACATCTGTGCTGTGCTTTGGTCAAAATATAACATGAATCAAGCACCAGAGGAGGTTTGTGACCCTGTATAAACCAGCTCTCTCAGAACGCTCTGTTTTGGTGTGTGTGTCTCTTTAAATGTAGTGACCCCCCACCCCTGAGTTTTCCCCGTATACATCACTCCTCTGTAGAGAGAATAAAAATGGCAGACCTGCGTTAAAGTTTTGTTTGTTCTGGTCTGGGGGTGGAGTCTATGGGTGGAGATATCAGGGGAGGGGAGGGGATTTTTTATTACCAGAATCCCACTGTGACATCACAAGGAGAGCACATTTGAAACAGAGCATTTTTCTCTGTGTTGTAAGACTTATGCAGACCACAAACAAAGGACTGGATGGGTTTATTTCACATGTTGTGGGTCAGTAGAGACTCAGGTTACACAAATAAATGTTGACAAACACTGTAGAAGTGGATTTTTCATAATATTTCCCCTTTAATAAATGTTTTGTTGGTTCCATCCAGACTTTGATGTGTGACATAACGACCTCCGATATCGCCAGCTCAGCAGAACTCTTGTTCTCAGCCTCCCTTTGGTCTGCGTCGGTATCAGAGGTGTTTTCTCAGCCTCCGTCCGGCTGCTCGGTCCCATCACGATCATTTCCACCACCAGAGATAACAAGTTTGTGTTTGAAATCCTCCATTCACCTCGGCGAGCTCGCTGTCAAATTTTTCACATTCCTCTGATGGATCTGCAGGCCGCGACCTCAAAGGACCAAAACCTGAGCTGAAATACCTTTTTCTAAGATTCTGCAAAATCCTCAATCGTGAACTTTAAGGACTCTGAGCGTGTTAACATTGGATCTGCAGAGTCCCTCTGCACCTTTAAGAAAAAGCTAAAGACCCAGCTCTTTCATGAATACCTACTAACTTAATGATGATGGTCTCCATATTATTGATGATGATGATGGTAATGACGATGGTTTTTGTTTGATAACGATGACTTATAAGATGGTTTCTATACTGATTAGAGCTCTCAAGAACTGCCCTCAATGTTGTGCTTTGCCTCTGGTCACTTCCTGTCAGCACCTGTGTGTCCAATCAGACTCAAAGCTGATCGTTTGCTCTTACTCACATTGTTCCCTTTTTTCTAGATCCTTGCTTGTGTTGTTCTTACTCTCTGATGTACGTCGCTTTGGATAAAAGCGTCTGCTAAGTGAATTGTAGAATTGTAGAATTGTTGACGTCTGATCTGAAGCTTTTTAAATCAGGTTTGCAGGACAACAAGAGACTCATTGAGAAACCCTGATAAAGAAGAGTTTGAGTCACCTTTTTAAATGATTTAACGGGCATCATGTAACTGTTTAAGGAAATGTGTGTCAGACCTCTACAGACACATCGTCTGTGCTTAAAGTGAAGATCAGATCAGGTTTTGATACTGTTTGTACTCATTAAGCGATCACTCCCATCAGATGTGTTCAGGTTTTGACGTAAACAGCAACAAAGAAACGTTTCATGAACGTCACTAGGAGGCCTTCAGTGCAAACTAAAGTAAAACACACTTAAATATGAAACGGCCTTTTGAAGGCGATTCAATCACAAAAATGATGCTGACAATTTAAAGTATTTTTAAAAATTGCTCTCAAACACAGCCTGCTGCACTCGGTCCTCATACCTCCTGGTTCCCTCCCCTTTAGATCTACAGTTTGAGGATGGGTGTAACCAACAACACCTGCACAGTAACATGCACAGTCACATGCTTTGTAGATCAGAGGAGAAACTTCTTATCAGTTATGAGGAAGTGAATCTCAGACAGTCGTTGTTATCGAAAGGAGAAATGGCGCAGAAAGGAGTTCAGCTGGACCGGGAAACCTTCTCTTGTTCGATCTGTCTGTATCTCCTGAAGGATCCGGTGACTCTTTCCTGTGGACACAGTTACTGCATGAAGTGTATTAAAAGCCACTGGGATACAGAGGATGAGAAGACAGTCTACAGCTGCCCTCAGTGTAGACAGACCTTCACAGCGAGGCCTGACCTGAGGAAAAACACCATGTTGTCAGATTTAGTGGAGGAGCTGAAGAAGACTGGACTCCAAGCTGCTCCTGCTGATCACTGCTATGCTGGATCTGAAGATGTGGCCTGTGATGTCTGCACCGGGAGAAAACTGAAAGCCTGTAAGTCCTGTCTGCAGTGTCTGGCTTCTTACTGTGAGAAACACCTCCAGCCTCATTATGATTCACCTGCCTATACAAAACACAAGCTGGTGGAGCCCTCCAAGAAGCTCCAGGAGAACGTCTGCTCTCGTCATCATGAGGTGATGAAGATGTTCTGTCGCACTGATCAGCAGTCTATCTGTTATCTCTGCTCTGTGGACGAACACAAAGGTCATGACACAGTCCCAGCTGCAGCAGAAAGGAGCGAGAAGCAGAGAGAGCTGGAGGTGAGTCGACAAAACATCCAGCAGAGAATCCAGGACAGAGAGAAAGATGTGAAGCTGCTCCAACAGGAGGTGGAGGCTATCAATGGCTCTGCTGATAAAACAGTGGGGAACAGTGAGAAGATGTTCACTGAGCTGATCCGTCTCATGGAGAAAAGACACTCTGATGTGAAGCAGCAGGTCAGATCCCAGCAGCAAACTGAAGTGAGTCGAGTCAGAGAGCTTCAGGAGAAGCTGGAGCAGGAGATCACTGAGCTGAAGAGGAGAGACGCTGAGATGAAGAAGCTGTCACACACACAGGACCACAACCAGTTTCTACACGACTACCCCTCACTGTCACCACTCAGTGAATCTACACACTCATCCAGCATCAAGATCCGTCCTCTGAGATACTTTGAGGATGTGACAGCGGCTGTGTCAGAAGTCAGAGATAAACTACAGGACGTCCTGAGAGAGAAATGGACAAACATCTCACAGACAGTGACTGAAGTAGATGTTTTACTGTCAGAACCAGAGAACATGACCAGAGCTGAGTTCTTAAAATATTCATGTGACATCACACTGGATCCAAACACAGCAAACACACAGCTGTTATTATCTGATGAGAACAGAAAAGTAACAGTAACGAGTCAGACCAATCCTTATTCCAGTCAACCAGACAGATTCACTGAATGTCGTCAGGTCCTGAGTAAAGAGAGTCTGACTGGACGTTGTTACTGGGAGGTGGAGAGGAGAGGAATAGGAGTTTCTGTAGCAGTCACATACAAGAATATCAGCAGAGCAGGGAGATTGAATGAGTGTGCATTTGGATTTAATGACAAATCTTGGGCATTAGATTGTTTCAACAGTTATAACTTTTGTTACAACAATGTCAAGACTCGGGGCACGCTGGTGGCGCAATGGTTAGGGCGCGCATCCCATGTGTTGAGACTCTCGTCTCAAGCAGTAGGCCCGGGTTCGCTTCCACCCATGGCCCCTTTCCACATGTCATAACCCAAAAAAAACAATGTCAAGACTCCTGTCTCAGGTCCTCAATCCTCCAGAGTAGGAGTGTACCTGGATCACAGAGCAGGTATTCTGTCCTTCTACAGCATCTCTAAAACCATGACTCTCCTCCACAGAGTCCAGACCACATTCACTCAGCCTCTACATGCTGAACTCAGGCTTTACTGGTATCCTGGAGGCTCTGCTGAGTTGTGTAAACTGAAATAGACAGAAGTCTTTAACGAGACAGATGTTTAACTTGCTGTGTTTTAAATCTTCAACTTGACTTTTATCCACGCTCGTTGCTGAGATCTGATCGTGGTCACCTGTCAATCAAACTTCATGGGCGGTACTTTGACCTCTTCTCGTCTGTTCTGTAAATGTTTGAGTGTCTTTAAGTGGCACTCCTTCCTGTGTCTGTTTAGCCGTGGACTCTTTCACTGCTCAGGATGACTTTTGCTCACCTGAACTGACATTTCTCTGAGTGATAAATATCAACTTCTCTCCACTCTGGACGTTTGATTATTTGTTTTCATACATTTATATTTTCTGTTGTTTCTGTTCTGATTCAGGAGTCTGAAGAGAGAGAGAGAGCAGCAAACTTTTCTTTCATGCTGATTTTCTCTTCTCACCACTTTGTACATTTGTAGAAAATCTATAAAATCATACTTAAAGAAATGAGGTAGTCAGAATAAATGTTGTTGTTCATATTCAAAGTGATGTAAAAATGTCCTCTGAGGTGTTTTAAAAATGTAATCCTCCTGATTAAATCAATAAGGAGATAAATCATTGTTTTCTGTGAGTGGAGATTCTGATCAAACAAGTGACAAGTGACAAGTGATTGTGTGGATGAAGTGAATGTGTTCATGAAATGATTGAACACACTTTACTGATTTGATGTGTGAACAAACTGAAGTGGGGGGGGGGTCATAGAGCTCAACAGTGAGGTGAGTAAAAATCTCTTTCATTCCCTCCTACAGTGGATTTGATTTTTGGCTGTAATATAATAACCATCCAAGGTATACTGACCTTGGGCTACCCCAGTATGAAAACATCTCTTTATGATATCTTTAATATCTCTTTGAGAAAAACTTCACAACCCATGACCCATGAGTGTCACAGCCACGTCTCTGATTGGCTGAGCTTGCTGTTACCATGGTAATGTCTCCCGCCCCCTCGGCGCTGTATGCGAACAGAGAAGTTTCGCCAACACGTTAGCTAACACGAAAAGTACTAATAACTTTGACATACTGCAGTGAATGTAGATTATAATTTCAACAACACAAACTACAAGATAGTACAACATGTGCATTAACAGTATAAACACGATAACAATGACTAAAGTTACTTTTAAGAAGAAGGGATCTCATTCGCAATGGATTGTGGGATGTGTAGTTCCTTGACTCTGGACAAAAATTATATCTTGTACCTTTGCCTTTTCTTCTGTTTTTTAATGCTGTTTTGGTGCAGAATTAAATTTAATATAGTCATGAGTATCGGGGTAGCTGGCTGTCTTGGTTCCAGGTGTCAATCTCTTAATATAAGATCTCTCAGAACGCTCCGTTTTGGTGTGTGTGTCTCTTTAAATGGTGTGTGTGTCTCTTTAAATGCAATGAGCCCCCTCCCCCCCCTGAGTTTTCCCAGTAAACATCACTCCTCTGTATTTTGTGAAAAATCAAGGGAGGATTTGAACGGGGAAATTTACTTCCCGGAACCAGAGCCACCGAAAAAGTGGGCGGTCACTGTTGAGCTCTATTGCATTTAAAGAGACACACACACCAAAACGGAGCTTTCTGAGAGATGAAAAACTTGCCAAATCTTCTCGGCTTGTCATCATTGGAGGCAATCTCAACGCAGACAGATATCGAGATGAGATTCTGCAACCAGTGGCAATCCCATATCTCCACAGTCTGGGACCAAACATGAGGAGGAGGGGCCAGGCTGTTGTGGCTGTGTATGGTTCTTCCACACGCTACTGAAGCTCCTGTTCGTTAAATAAATTGATTGTTAAAGAACACATTTTGTTTCTTCAGACTTCAATCATCCAATCCACTAAACGACACCAAACAAGAGTCAACAGCAGAGTAAGCTGTTTGTAAGTAAGTTTTTCATAGGCGTATAACCCACATTCTCAGCTCTGCTGCTCATCCCACAAATGCATGTTCCTTCCAAATGTGGCACCATTTAAAATGGAAATAAACAGGCTTTCCAACTGTGTAAGATTTATTACCAAGAAGCAATGTTTCAACAAAGGAATAATCTACCGAACACACATTTCCTTATTTTTTGTGCAATGTTTATTTATTTTGCATGACCACTCACACTGTTTGTCCTTTTTTAATTTATTATGACGAGAATGAGAGTCTGACAGAGTCTGTGTGTCAGAAAATAAATGTTCATATAAGACTGATCGTCTTGTTAATAAAGTTTCAAAACTGATTATCATGCAAGAGGAGGTGTCTCAAAAAGAAGAAGAGACTGGAGGATGTTAAAAAATGTGTGAAGATTGTCAGTTCAGACGCTGTGTGAGAAATGCAACGCTCCTCTTTAGATCAGCCTCTACCATCAGTGTGTGAATGTGTATGAATGGATGAGTTAATACTGATGGACTCTTTACTCAGCGGCCTCTACCATCAGTGTGTGAATGTGTACGAATGGATGAGTTAATACTGATGGACTCTTTACTCAGCGTCCTCTACCATCAGCGTGTGAATGCGTACGAATGGATGAGTTAATACTGATGGACTCTTTACTCAGCGGCCTCTACCATCAGCGTGTGAATGGATGAGTTAATACTGATGGACTCTTTACTCAGCGGCCTCTACCATCAGCGTGTGAATGTGTACGAATGGATGAATTAATACTGATGGACTCTTTACTCAGCGTCCTCTACCATCAGCGTGTGAATGCATACGAATGGATGAGTTAATACTGATGGACTCTTTACTCAGCGGCCTCTACCATCAGCGTGTGAATGGATGAGTTAATACTGATGGACTCTTTACTCAGCGGCCTCTACCATCAGCGTGTGAACGTGTGTGAATGGATGAGTTAATACTGATGGACTCTTTACTCAGCGGCCTCTACCATCAGCGTGTGAATGTGTACGAATGGATGAGTTAATACTGATGGACTCTTTACTCAGCGGTCTCTACCATCAGTGTGTGAATGTGTATGAATGGATGAGTTAATACTGATGGACTCTTTACTCAGCGGCCTCTACCATCAGCGTGTGAATGTGTACGAATGGATGAGTTAATACTGATGGACTCTTTACTCAGCGGTCTCTACCATCAGTGTGTGAATGTGTGTGAATGGATGAGTTAATACTGATGGACTCTTTACTCAGCGGCCTCTACCATCAGTGTTGAGCCTTGTATACACATGGTCGTGAACGTGGTCTGAAAGAAGCAGCTTGTTCTCGGGTTGTTTGAGCTCCTGCAGCCTCTGTTGACTCTGTGGTTGGACTCAGAGTGGTTATTCGGCTTACCGCTAAGTCCTGTTACTTTCTGTGTGTGTGTATTTATCAGTTGTGTGTGAAGCTGCAGACCGGTCTGTGCACCAACATGAGCCTGAGTCAGAGCGTAAAACAGAGATGAATAACATCAGCAGGTGAACTCTGGTTTGGTTTCTTTGTCTCCTCTTGGCACTGAGCTCAGCTGTTCTCTTTACACTCTGAGCATCATTATTCAACGTTTGTCGCTTCGTCTCCACTCAGCCACAGCTAATCAGGCTTTTATCTTCGGAGAAAACAACATGTGTTGTTTTTAATGAAACTTCCCTCATAGAGGACCGTCAGTGTGTTTGTTGTTGTTGTTTTTTTTTTTAGCAGAAAGCTTCAGAAACTTGTCCAGCTGGCAGACGATGTTCAGCTCTTTATTCATGAAGCTGCAGAAATCAGTCAGCACACGGCAATAAAGGGTTAATGTTTATCTTACATTATTCAATTTATATATAACTAAGGATCCGATAGAAGACACAACATCTTTTCTGCAAAACATTGGAAACATTTCAGTACCAAAACGTTGGCATTTGATTGGCTGAGTCCGACCTCTGGCTCGTCTTCCTGCGTTTCATTCCACCATTTCTCTCTCTCACCAACATCTTCCTCTGTCCAGAAGTTAGACGCTTATGTTGACGCCGCCATGTTTGTTTAGCTGAAGAATGAGACCCTGTGGTTTAATGCAGGTTTAGCACTATTAAATGACATCATGGCGTCACAGATACGGCGTCTCCACCTCATTTCCAGCACCAGGAGGAGCAGCCTGACACAGCCCCACAGTGGTACAAACTACATCCTCTATGAGTTTTATTACTGTTGGACTACACTACCAGAATAAGACTCTTCTGTCCTCCTGAAGCCGCTCAGAGGCCTGAACGCCGTCACAGTATCAGTGTTGGCATGCTGCTCCTCTCTGACTCTGATTCTTGTGTTGTGATGGATGTTTCAGGGGCCAGAGGGCCGCCGCTCCAGCATCTGGAGGCTGAGTGAAAAGAGCAGCGCCGGGGCACTCGTTACTGCTTTGTGCGGGCCTCTCTCTCTTTTCTGAGTGAGGACAAAGGAGGCATGTGATCGGCACACACACATCCTCTGTTAGACCCTCACACACTTCAGCTCACTGTCACTGAGACGCTGCTCGGATTCAGCTTTCAGAGTCTCACTGATGCCCCGTTGTCATGGTGCAGATCATTTAGTCTGGTCGCCCCCGAAACTGAAGATCCTTGATCCCTAGGGGTCTGTGAGGGGCCAAAAGGGGGGCTCTGAATTGTGGTTTAAAAGTTTTTAAAAGGTTTCAAACCGTCTGAGTCTTAGGTGTGAAGACAGAGGACAATAATCCTGGAGGAGAAGAGGTCTGACTGAACGCTAACTGAGACGTCGCTCAGCTCAGACCTGCAGATAACCTTCTGCCGTTTAAACCAAACTCAGTTTGACCCGCCTTCAAACCAGATTACAGCGTGTTTAGCTCTGCAGCAGCGCCTGAGTCTGTCAGCCTGCACGACACCAACAAACACTTCATTCAATTATCCTTCGATTAGAGAGAGAGACTCGATCCATCACTGCAGCTGAACGGCATGCTGGGAGAAAAGGGGGGGAGGGGGCTGGAGGATGGGGGAGGACATGACGAGGGACCCGGTGTGAGTCTTTAAGAAAGACCGGAGGCAAAGCTAAATGTTGCTTTGTGATTCTCATGCAAGTGTGTCCACAGTACCAGGACCAGGACCAGGTCCCAGTCTGATGACCTGTTAGCTAGGATCAGTACCAGGTCTCAGTCTGAAGACCTGTTAGCTAGGATCAGTACCAGGTCTCAGTCTGAAGACCTGTTAGCTAGGATCAGTACCAGGTCTCAGTCTGAAGACCTGTTAGCTAGCATCAGTACCAGGTCTCAGTCTGAAGACCTGTTAGCTAGGATCAGTACCAGGTCTCAGTCTGATGACCTGTTAGCTAGCATCAGTGGAGAGCCGCTATTTGGAGTTTGTTTTGACCGGTTCTAATGCCCCCTGAGGTCGGCAGGAAGATCTCGACACATTTGGAGCTTTGGGTCAAAGTCCTTCAGGATTTGTCCTGAATGGAAAAAAAGGTACTTGCACACATTAGAATCCATTTCCCAGTGGAGTTTGTTTTTGCCCTTAAGGTTTCTTCTGAACAAAAACCTTTCATCAGCTGAATTCTTACAAATGTTCTGACTGAAGCGTTCAGACGGCTCCAGAACCAGCTGATCCAGATGTGAGGTGTTAGTGTTCTCCAGCGGAGGAAGCAGCTGCAGCGACCACACCAAACACAACACAAGGCCCCACCTTCGAGTCCGGGAGGCCTCGCCCGTCTGCCTGCAGTGCCAGGACAAGGACCCCAGTCAGCCGGGACAGGAAACAAACCCCCACCTACCGCTGCACCCCCCGGCCCAGGCACACTTTCTCTGATGGAGAGAACGAGAGGCTGCTGACTCCAGTCCCCCCTCCTCCTCTTATCGAGGCTGCTGCTGCTTTGTGTGTTCCCGGGGGCGTCTCCCTGCAAAAACAAAACATGACCCCCTCCCCCCTTTAAGACTGCACAATTAATCCCAAAGAAAAGTGTAGAGGCCAGTGGACAGAGTTCTGTTTTCTGAAGTCTAAATTGAACGAGCATCAATACGAGGTCGAGATTAAACTTTTTCACGCAGTTTACTCACAGAAGAAGATTTCAGATTGTAGTGATAAAAACATATTTATTTGTTTAAGGAATGGAAAAAGGCAAAATGCTTCAGCTTCTTTGTTTCTCCTATCAACTGAATCTTCATGTTTCTTTATTCTTGTGAAAAAAAAACTAGAATAAAAGTAAAGGTCCAGTCAGCGAGATGTGTAGAGAGTGAGATGATAAAGGTATCTTACTCTCTGATCATTAAGGAAACATGTTGAAGTGCTGGCTTCTCTGACAACAATGCAGCAGCCAGTATGTCCTCCTTCTAACTTTAGATTCTGCTCCTGAATGCTCTGGATTTGTTTGGACCAGAGAAGGTAGGAGCTTTTAAGACCCCCCACACGGCCCGTTTTGGACGCCCCTCGGTTTGTCAGATATGAGAGCAGTTATCAGGTCAACAGGTGTTGCAGCGATGGAAGCGGTCAAGAGAAGTGGTTCAGATAGAAGTGATTGTACCCGACCTAAAAAGCCTCTGCATGTTTCTAATAAGCTCCACGAGCAGAAACGTGCTCAAACTAGGATCAATATTGGAGATGCTTTTGAAAAATGGAGAGAGGTTAGAACACAGAAAGGTTTACAGACCCATGCAGAGCTGGATAAACACTGAAGCTTCAGAGTCCACCACATGGTGACCTGAGTGAGCATCCACTCTAGAGAGGAGGGGGGAGACAGCTCTTACAATGTTTAGAATTTAGACTGCAGTACCCATTTTAAACACTAGGGGTCAGAGTTACATACTGCTCCTTTAAGATTCTTAAATTAAAACAAAGTAGTTGCAAAATTAGACGTGTGTGTGTGTGTGTGTGTGTGTGTGTGTGTGGGGTGTGTGTGGGGTGTGTGTGTGTGTGTGTGTGTGTGTGTGTGTGTGTGCGTGTGTGTGTGTGTGTGTGTGTGTGTGTGTGTGTGTGTGTGTGTGTGTGAGTGTGTGTGTGTGTGTGTGGGGTGTGTGTGTGTGTGTGTGGGGTGTGTGTGGGGTGTGTGTGTGTGTGTGTGTGAGTGTGTGTGTGTGTGTGTGGGGGGTGTGTGTGTGGGGTGTGTGTGTGTGTGTGTGTGTGTGTGTGTGTGTGTGTGTGTGTGGGGTGTGTGTGTGTGTGTGTGTGTGTGTGTGCGTGTGTGTGTGTGTGTGTGTGTGTGTGTGTGTGTGTGTGTGTGTGTGAGTGTGTGTGTGTGTGTGTGGGGTGTGTGTGTGTGTGTGTGTGTGTGTTGGCAGCAGTGTGAGTGTTTGTGTATCTGCTGCTGCAGGAGGTGTTTCAGTTTCCTGCCATTTATGGCTGATCTGGACTTCCTGTTTCCTGCGTCCTCTCGGCATCGGATAAAAGACGTCATTACACCCCAAAAAATTAAAAAATAAACAACCACACAAAATATCTTAAAAGACGCTTCCAAGTAAAAAGTAAAAGCAAAAAAATTGAAAAAGACATTTCAACAATCTATGAACACTGAGTTGATTTGTTGTTATACTTCTGCAGGTTTAATGTCAGTAGGAAGTTGTAGCGTCCCCATCAGGAATCATTACGTTACCCTTGTATAAAGGCATCTCTGAGACGTCCAATAGTCCCTGAACGCCTCCTCATGAGTCCAGCTGATCAGATCCACTTGGAGAACAGGTGGCATTCCTCGATCTGCACATTAATCACATCCTTTATGATTCAGATCGCATGAATTCCTTCAATATGTCGGCCTCACGCCTGCCGGGGGGGGGGGGGGGGGGGGGGGGGGAGGGGGAGGAGGGGGGGGGGGGGGGGTCTTTGTTGGTGAAGAATGGGAGGGGTCGCCTGTGGAGGGGCGTCCTGCGAGCCGGCAGATGGCCGATGGGACGAGCAAACAAAGGTGGACGGAGGACTTTCTCTTTTCAGAGCGGATCGTCTGAAGGGGGAGGGGGGAGGGGGAGGGGTGAACCTGCAAACAGTCCAACTTTTACTGATGCTGAGAAATCTGATATCATGACCTCGAATTTTATTTTGAAAGTCCCTACACAAGTCTGTATTTTATTTTGAAGGTCCCTACACAAGTCTGTATTTTATTTTGAAGGTCCCTACACAAGTCTGTTTTTTATTTTGAAGGTCCCTACACAAGTCTGTTTTTTATTTTGAAGGTCCCTACATAAGTCTGTATTTTATTTTGAAGGTCCCTACACAAGTCTGTGTTTTATTTTGAAGGTCCCTACACAAGTCTGTATTTTATTTTGAAGGGGACAGCTGCTGACTCTCTTTAAGAATCAGATAAATGAGGTCTGATGTTGATGTTTTGATTCATTGGTCTGTTGTTGTCTTCGTGTTTTTAAAAGTCAGTCAACATTTTTATTTTAATAACAACAATCACAGTTTTCTTCCTCCTCTGATTAAATCCCGTCACTCCTCCTCCTCGTCTTAGTCGGGACGTTCCAGCTGTCGAGGTTTCTCCTCAACACTTCACATCCTCATTTCAATAACAGAGGTCAAAGGTCCCCCCCCCCCCCCCCGCTCTGACAGGATGGGCGTCGAGCGTTCTGGTAAAAACACACTGAACCTCGAGTCCGCCACGATCTCTGACCCCTCCCCCGACGCACTCGTTCTGCTTCAGAAAGCCTCTTTCTCAAATTGAGGATTGATTTTTGAATTATTTCTGATCATGTTTGGAGGAGGGACTGAAGGTCCTGGAAGGTCACCTCCAAGGTTATGGAAAGTCCTGGTAGTAGTTTGAGTCAGTAAATCTGCTTTCTCTTTTAAATATTCATGTTCTTAATAAAGTGTCAAAAACTATATTTCCTCTCAGAACTGTGGCTTTGTGGACCTGAGTCCAGGTTCTGTATCCAGTCTGGTGTTTTCTTTCACAGCTGCTCCCGACCCGTCTCTGGTTCTGGAGTCTTTTAACTTGGACTTGTTGGTCTCTAGAAGTAGCTGTGACTTTCTGTAGATCTTGTGGACGTAAAGCTGGAACTTCTCTCTGTCTCTTTGTCTTCGGGGTGTTTGACTTGTTCTCCTCTCAGGGAACAGACTTGTCTTTGACTCATGGAAGACTTGTTTTTTTCTGTGATTTTTCACCCTTAAATGTAGAAATCAAGTCTATCCTCTGAAAATAACTCTGTGAGTCATGACTGTCTACAATGGGTGTAACACCCGAGTCCCACTGTCTGTGATGTTTTCAGAGTTTTCAGAGTCCTATCTTCACTTTGTTTACATCGCCTGGACGGCCGGCTGACTCCTCCCCTCGTGTATAAAAGTTGTTTAATTGAGGGACTAGAGAAAAGAAGAATAACATACTGTACTCACTGCTTAACTGTGTTTCTAGATCACGCTCATTTCAGGTAAATTTACATGCAGTGTGAAGATACCAGCATAATAAAGATCGCTAGCATTAGCATGCTAACACAACAATGCAGCGCCAGTTGTTTTGGTTTCATGCTGGTGCTCAAGGGCGACATCTGCTGGATCAAAAGATCACATATAAAGACTTTAATGACCTGTCTTCAGTCTCATTGTTTTCTGTCTTGGACTTCTTAACTGTGTTTAAGATTTGACTCGAACCTTCTCCATCTTATGGATGTCGAGTCTCAGTCTCGTTAGCTTCGTGACTCGGGGGCGCTGGTGGTTAGTGTGCGCGCCCCATGTATGGAGGCTGTGGTCCTCCAAGGGTTAGGGTTAGGTTCATCCCCCACTCTCTCTCTCTCTCTCTCTGATTTCTGACTCTATCCACTGTCCTAGCTCTCTATTAAAGGCACAAAAAGCCCAAAAATAAATCTTTTAAAAAAAAGCTTTGTGACTCGGACTAGTCTCAATCTTTTCTTCGTCTTGTCTCCATCCAGTCGACGAGTTTCTCCAAATTCTGTTTTCTGAAAGTCGATTATTAATTTAGCGTTTAGCTTCTCTGATGTGAGTTTTTGCTAATTAACTGCTTTATTTTAAATATCTCATTAATGAAATGATCTTAACTCGTAAAGTTTGCATGTGATGCTGTCGATTTTAAGGAGCTGAAAACTTCCTTCAAACTGCTGCCGTCCGATGACCTCATCCCGCCTCAGTCGACTTTAAAGAAACAAAGAGAGAAAAAGGAGGAGAAAATTACTTTAAATAGCAGAAAACCAAAATAAACAGAAGACGGAGCGAGGTCTGGTTTGAGGAGCAGAGACGTCATGGAAGAAGAGGGAGGGGAGGTATACAAAAGACAAGTCTGTGTGCTGCTGAAGCCCCTCCCTCCCTCTGTTCTCCCCCAACACACGAGTGTGTGTAAAGAGAGGGGGCGAGCGACATAGACAAAGACAGGGAGAGAGAGAGAGCGAGGGAGGGCAGCTGGAGGCGACAGAGCGAGCTTTAGTAGAGAGAGAGAGAGAGGAGGCAGAGGACGGAGTATGAAGGAGACGCAGAGTTTCTGTTTATGAAAACTATAAAACGGTAAAAAAGACTCACTCATTTTGACTTCACTCAAACTTTTTTTAATTTATGCAAATGAATCTCCATTTTGTTTTTGTTTATTCATGTAAAATTTTTAACTTCTCTTGCTGCAATTTTAACATTTATCTTTAATCGTAAATCACTTTATTCTGACTTTTAAAAAAAGGTACAAAAACTTGTAAAACATTGTTTTGTTATTTGTTGCACGTGATGCAGTTTGACTTCATGTTGACTGTTTCAGAGAGGAAACACCTGATGGAACATTATTAGATTTGACCGACACTGGAAACTATTTGAATGTTTGTACTTAGCAGCAGAAACACAAGAAAGGAGAGGTTGTTGTTGTTGTGGCTCATAGGGGTTGGTAGATGTGCTAAGCGACGATTTAAAAGATACAAAAGGTGTAAAAGTACTAAACTTGATCCGGCTTTGTAAAGGGGGGCGTGCAGACCTGCTTCACGGCCTGCACACATCAGAGCATTATTCTCTCTTCTTGGGGGCTTTTTGTGCCTCCAAAAAGAGAGGAGGACAGTGGATAGAGTCGGATACCGAGGAGAGAGAAAGAGGGGGATCGACCTGTGGGAAAGGAGCCACAGGTCAGATTCGAACCCGGGCCGCCTGCCTGGAGGACCACAGCCTCCATACCACTGACCTACCAGCATCCCGTGTCGTGTTGCTTTTTCTCCTTATTTTCGATCTGCAGTCTCTGTGGACACTTAATGCACCGAGGCCTCTAATGGAGTCCAGCTTTAATATGTGACAACATGCAGCAGCACCTGGAGAGTAAAGGGACCGAGCATTCAAATTGGGTGGGCTTTTATTTGACGTTTTACGATATTTCCATTTAAAGGTCAGGGGTCAGGGTTAGATGGATTGGCTTTCCCTCGTGTTGTAATTTGTTGTTTAGGATTTGTGTTTATGTTTTTTTGAGGATTAAAAGTTTCTTTATTTTGAGCAATGTAAATATTCTCTTTTATAAAAAAACATGTTCACACATAAATGAAGTAGCAGCAGGAGCATTATAGCAGCAGGTCTGTAGGTTTTGTTTTTGTGGTTAAATAGCATCAGTTTAATGATTTCAGGGTCTTAATGTGCTCTCCCCTCTCACCTGTCTGCAGTGAGGTCACAGTGAGCTCACACAGGTAAACTTTGACAGACTCCAGGCTACGTTAGCGGCTACAATCAGAACACATGTCTCTGAATCAAATGTAGCTGAATTGTGGGTAATGTAGGCTCAAGGATTTGAAGAAGAAAAAGAGCAGTCAACAGATTCAGCTGATGAGAGATAGTTTCCTGTCTGGATGCTGCAAACACAAAATATTAAAGCAAGTCTGCAGAGTTAAAGGCTTTATATGTGATTTTTTGATCCAGCAGATGTCGCCCTTGAGCTCCAGCATGAAACCAAAACAACTCGCGCTGCATTGTTGTGTTAGCATGCTAATGCTAGCGATCTTTATTATGCTGGTATCTTCACACTGCATGTAAATTTACCTGAAATGAGCGTGATCTAGAAACACAGTTAAGCAGTGAGTACAGTATGTTATTCTTCTTTTCTCTTGTCCCTCAATTAAACAACTTTTATACACGAGGGGAGGAGTCAGCCGGCCGTCCTGGCGATGTAAACAAACTGAAGATAGGACTCTGAAAACTCTGAAAACATCACAGACAGTGGGACTCGGGTGTTACACCCATTGTAGACAGTCATGACTCACAGAGTTATTTTCAGAGGAGATACTTGATTTCTACATTTCTTCTGGGTAGACGAAAAATCACATAGAAAGCCTTTAAGAGTCCTGTGGGGCCACCGGGGGGCCTTCAGGTCATTTCAGCCCGAGACCCTCCAGGAGGTAAATCCAGCCCTGGGTTCAGGTGTTTTTGTTTGCATTTGTCGTTTTTTTTTAATCACTTGGTGCAAAATACTTAGACATGGTGGCTGTAGTAGCAGTTGCAGTGACTTTGTGTTTCCTTTTCTGGCATGAAAAATCTCAGCACAGACATCAATCAGCCATGTATAAACTTGTGTTTCATGCCTGACTTCACATTTCCTGGCAGACAATGTGCAGCGTTTGTAGTTTTTCTGTAATTTATAGCCTCTGCCTGGCTCGTGTTGATGATGTCATCGTCCTTCATGCTCCTCCAGGTAGTGATGGGAAACACAGACAGTCACAGCGGCTTCGTCCCGCCTGCCAAAACCCCCGGCTCGCTCCTCGTCGCCTCAAAGAGGGAGGAGGTGCCGTCGGCTCGTAGCTGGTGGAGGAACAACCAGGGAGGAGGCAGGTCCAGGGGGAGGAGTTATCAGAACCAGAACACCACCTGGCACTATGACCACACCCCCAGAGACTTGGCGAGAGGAGGAGCTAAACTGGGAGCTGGATCTCCTCAGAGGTTCAGGAGTCAGTTTGGATTCTTGGAGAACGGAAGAGGAAGTAACAGAGTTTGTGGGGAGTGCACGTCCTCACAGAGCGGCGGCAGCGGCAGCCCGAAGGTGCTGCTCAGCAAAGATGGCAGCATGAGGGTGGAGTTTACCAAGACCAGGGTCGTCGCCATGGAGACACAGGGACTCAACGGATTGGCCGCCACCTCCTTGACTGCGACCCCAGTCGGTGACGCCTCGCTCCGCACCAGCAAGGGCAGTTCACTCAGCTCAGACGGCTCCTGGTACGACTCTCCGTGGGGGAGTGGCGGCGGCGGTGAGCTCGCTGACAACGTATTCATGAGTGCGGTGAACAGCAGCGGATACACGGCCTTCTCTTCCGCACCTGCAGAGGAGAAAGCCACCTCTAACGGCAGGTTTAACACCTTTTTCTCAGCACCCAGATTTACCTCGAGTCTCCTCTTCCCCGCCGCTGAGACGAGCGAGTTCCCCTCCTCCTCTACGGGATACAACACCTGCTCCTCCGGACGGACGGAGGACAGCGGCATCGGGGACTCTGTGATCCTGCAGCCTGACCTGACGGACTTCAGCGTGGACGACATTTACTCCAGCCACAACACGCTGCCCACTTTCCCCACCCAACCTGACGTCTCCCTGCAGCAGCAAAGGACCGCCTCCTCCTCATCGGTGCTGCTAGATGATGTCATCCAGGAGGAGGAGAGGTCAGGAGGAGAAGGCGTGGAGAAGTGTTACTCCTCCATGACACTTCCCTGTCGTAGGACCGCCCCCCTCAGCACCTCCGCCGCCTCCGTCACCTCCGGGAACGGCCGCAAAGACTTCCTGAAGAGTCGAATCAGGCAACTCAGCGACTGGACAGGAAGTCTGAGCAGGAAGAAGAGGAGGATCCAGGTGAGAAACATCAACATTTTTAACATCTTCTGAGAGGAAATCTGTATATTTATGAAAGCTTTGAAATATTTGTTCTCGGGGGAACATTTCCTCTGTGGGTGTTAGTTCAGAAGTTTCTTGAACACAGAAACAAATTCCCCCCCGGGATCAATAAAGTATAAATTATTATTATTAAAATAACATTATCATTATTTAAACCTTTAGAAACTGTGCTAGAATAAAAACCAGTGAACCTGGTTCAGCCTCCACATATACAGTATGCTTCCTAATATAATGAAGAAATGTTCATCGTTATGCAGACGATACTCAACTATATGTATCAGATGACAGCAGTCGCTACGTACACTAGAAGCATGCCTCACCTCAGAGAGACTTTTTATAATGATAAAGCGGTTCTAGATGACTTCCTGCACCACTGTTAGGAGTCTTTGAGTTCTACTTGATCAGGATATGTCCGTCACATAAAACAAACACGTCTGAAAGACAGCTTCTTATTGCTAATTTGTAACATCTCTGAGATCAGGCACATTCTGCCGTAAAACTACATGGAGAAAAAAGTTCATATATGAGTTAACTCTGAATTATTGCACTTCTAATTGATTGATTGACAATATTAAATGTACTAAAAGCACCCTACAGCGATGGTTCCCAACCCCCTTCTTTGTATCAACGGAAAGCTGAAGAAAAGCTTTTTACGGTTACATTATGTTTTTATATCCAGGCAGGAAGTAAGAAGTATCTATCATATGTGGGCAAGAAAGTTGTGAATTGTGTTGTTACACTGCTTGTACAAAGTTATAAAACAGTGCGTTAACATCCCTCACGTTTATCCTAAATTATGATTAAAAAGATTTGGAGTGCTAATTACAACATCACTGCGTATGCACATTTTGATCAGCCGACAAAATGAAGAGTTGTATGTCCCTCTACTGGCCACATGAGGAATTACAACACCACTGCTTAGTTTGAAAGATAATCATTAATAATTCCTGACATTTTATGCAAAAAAAATAGACAACTATGAGTCCCTCTGGTGGCAAACGTTTGAATTACAACAACACTTCTCATACACATTAAGAAAAAGGTTTATTGATTAATTAATACATTTAATGGTTTTTACAAAAATGTTATGTCATAATATCCTTCTACTGGCCACTTAATGAATTACAACAACAATGCTTGTTCACATTCTTGTTTTATTGGCCTTTAGCATAATCTTATTTTTATGCATAAAGTGTGATTAATGATGAGGGAAATATTGTTCTAGTGGCCAAAGGAGGAACTACAAAAATGCTGACACGTCTTTATTTCATCTTGTAATGAAACTATTTAAACCAACAATGTTTGATTCCTTCATAGGAGCCGTACGGCAGTGACAACGGTGATGTTTTCACAAGCGGGCTGGCCTCTGGGCTGGGAGGTAGCAGCACCCTGTGGTCCTGCAACCCTCTCCACTCTCTGAACCAAAACCAGAACCAGTTCCCACCAGTTCACTCCTCCAGAAGCCAGATCCAGAGCAGTGACGCCCAGCGGCAGAACGTCTACCAAAACTTCATGCAGGAGCTGGAGACAGGCTGCAGCAGCGCCGCTGACCGGACCGAGCCGTCAGAGGGGGAGGGGGAGGGGGAGGAGGAAGAGGAAGAAGAGGGGGAGGAGGAGATGGACGGGGAGGTGGAGGTCGGAGGGGGGGAGCAGCTGGAAGTCCTGTTTGAGAAGGAGCAGGGCGTGGTGAGACGGGCCGGATGGCTCTCTTTTAAAGCTCTCGTTGCCGTCAACAAGGACAGGAAGCTGGAGCTGGTAGCTCGCCGCAAGTGGAGACACTACTGGGTCACTCTAAAAGGTAACTAATCTTCTAAACCTCTTTTTCTACCAAAATAAAAGCATGTTTGTTACCCTTAGCTTACAACAGTACGAATTACTAAATAAAAGTATAACCTGAAACATTTTGATATACAAAAAGATTAACCATATGACACAGCTATCTTCAATGCTACTTGACATATACATATTTACATTGCATTGTTTTTAATGTCCAACAGGGGGCGACTCCACTGGTTCTAAAAAGCAGTGATTGTATAGAAGTCTATGATAGTTGATTTATACCCTCAGTAAATATTTCTCAAATTGCTTTATGGTTTCAATCTCTAGTTTCAAGTCTTCTTAAACACAGCATGATGTCCATTTAGTAAATTATGGTCCCATTTGGGTCAGATAGACTAGAAAGAGGGGGAGGAGTTTGGGCAGGAGTCGGCTGTTTAGTTTTCAGTTAGAACATTTAATCTCCACCTTCTCATCCAAATATGGCTCCAGAAAACATCAAATTTATCAATGAAGTGTATATTAGAGGCTTTAACAGATGATCATGTTCCCTCAGGTTGCACTCTTCTGTTTTATGACACGTACGGGAAAACCCTCAGCGCTGACCGGGAGCTGTCTCCTCGATACGCTCTGCTGGCCGACGACAGCATCGTCCAGGCCGCCCCCGAACACCCGAAGAAGGAACATGTCTTCTGTCTGAGCAACGCACACGGAGACGTCTACCTTTTCCAGGTGAGAAGACTAAAGCATCACTCTCACTGCACTGCTTCCAGCTGCCCTTAAGTCTTTATGCTAAGCTAGGCTAAACATGACCTGTGTTAAACTCCGTCTGAAAATAAAAAACAGAGAAAATATGTGTTTTAAAGATTTATTATAATAATATAATAATAAGAAATTAGATTTATATAGTGCTTTTTATTATGAGTCCTCCTTCTAAGTTTAGATTCTGGTCCTGAATGCTCTGGATTTGTTTTGACCAGAGAAGGTAGGCGCTTTTAAGACACGCCCCCACACAGAAGTTTTGGATGCCCCTCGGTTTGCCAGATATGAGAGCAGTTATCAGGTCAAACCAACAGTTGTTGCAGTGATTTCCACTGTCTTACTCGTGTGATTAACTCTGCAGCCTGTTGAGACTTATTTCAGGTCTCACCCCTTTCCTTCTATATTTGACTTTGATTGTCTGACTCTTGATTGCTGGCCGAGTTTCTTCCCCCAGTCACACTCTGTGGACGCTGGTTGTGGTTGCTCTCCAGCACAGAACCATCAGAGTCACCACAAAGAGCCCGAGCACATCTCCAGAGTTTCTCTGCATCCCATTTCACTTGATTATGAGTGTGATGCTGCAGGCTTTACTCTCCAGGGCCGATGGTTGAGTCAAGCTTTCGGCTAAATTTCTGCTTTTTTTAACGAGGATGGAAGCGGGCAACAAGAGAAGTGGTTCAGATAGAAGTGATTGTACCCGACCTAAAAAGCCTCTGCATGTTTCTAATAAGCTCCACGAGCAGAAACGTGCTCAAACTAGGATCAATATTGGAGATGCTTTTGAAAAATGGAGAGAGGTTAGAACACAGAAAGGTTTACAGACCCATGCAGAGCTGGATAAACACTGAAGCTTCAGAGTCCACCACATGGTGACCTGAGTGAGCATCCACTCTAGAGAGGAGGGGGGGGGACAGCTCTCTATGATGTTTAGAATTTAGACTGCAGTACACATTTTAAACACTAGGGGTCAGAGTTACATACTGCTACTTGAAGAATGCAGTTACTTTTCTAGCATCTGTTTTAAACTCCAATAAATGCCAGAACAGGATGAGCTGCTTTAAAGGAATAACAAATGTGATGTCCGACATAATAAGCAGCAGAGATCAGAAAAGAGGACCATGCATAGCAGCAGCACGTCCTGTGTCAGCGCTGAGACTCAACAAGAGAGCATTTATCACTTCTTCTTCTTCTTCACACTTTTAACGAGCGTAGAAAGCACTTCTTTATTCCCTGAGTAACTCTCACTCCACTCAGCTGTAGAGTGTGTTTACAGACACACAAATCACATCGCTGGCCTCGTCTCCATGGATCCCTGAGGACTCACTAAAGGGGGGTGATACTGAGGTGTGGAGGAGCTTTTGTCAGAAGCTGAAAGGGGCTGAAGATGGAGGGTGGAGGAGGGTGAAAGCCCGCTAATGGGAGTCATGACACCCCGCTAATTACTGCAACAAATGCTCTTTTTAACGACGATGACCCGACACGTTTCCCTTCTTCACAAAAACACCTGTTAGTGTCAGGAAACACTCTCCTCCATGGGATCATGTTTAGGCCTTAAATCTCTCATTCTCTGCAATGTTTAGAATTTGGACTGCAGTACCCAATTTAAACACTAGGGGTCAGAGTTACATACTGCTCCTCGAAGAATGCAGTTACTATTAAAAATGACTGAACCTCCTTTCCTCTTCTTCTTCTTCTTCTTCTTCTTCTTCTTCTTCTTCTTCTTCTTCTTCTTCCTTTCAGGCCACCAACCAGACCGACCTGGAGAACTGGGTGACGGCGATCCACTCGGCGAGCGCCTCCTTGCTGGCGAAGCGTCAGGGAAAGGAGGACACGCTGCGTCTCCTGCGCTGCCAGAGCCGCTCGCTGCTGCACAAGATCGACATGGACGGGAAGATGAAGAAGATGGCCGAGCTGCAGCTGTCCGTCATCAAGGAGCAGAAGAACAGGAAGGCCGTGGAGAGCCAGGTCAGTGCGTTCAGGTGTTTACTGATGCATTGGTAAAAAAGGTGTCATTGGGGATCAGTCATAAACAGAAGTCCAAATATTGTTTCATTTTTTGTTTTTTTGTTTTTTTTATACTTTGTTTTTATTTTTGAAGAGTTGCTTCATTCAGATGGTTATATAGAAATTAATACACAGACATACATACACATCAAAACAATAAAATAAGAGAGAGAAAAAAGTAAAATAAAATAAAAATAAAAAAATAAAAAAATAAAAAAATAAAAAAATAAAAAAATAAAATTAAAATAAAATTAAAAAAAAATAAAAATTAAAATAAAAATAATAAAATAAAATAAAATAAAATAAAATAAAATAAAATAAAATAAAATGAGGAGGTGACCGAATGGATTACCCAGAAGGATCACTTCATGTTTTTAGGAGAGTGAAGCCCTGACATCTTCTTTATCAGTTTGAACACGCTCAGTTTATGAGACAACATCTGGAGTTTAAAGTTCATAGAAACAAATTGTAGAAAGGACAAAAAACAAAGAGACAGCAGCAGCTCAGAGAGTCTGAGGAAACTCTCTCTCTCTCTGTCATGTGGTGCTCATGATGTAACAAACAGCCTTCAGGATGTTCAGACAGCTGCAGAGCGGAGTAAACGTCCTCGCTCGCTCTCACGTGGAGTCCACTTTAACATCAGTTCCAGATGTTCGGGGGCTGTTACCGGCAGCCTGAAACAACAGGACGGTTTCCCGCTGACGAGGGATCCAGATGAGACTTGTTGGAGTGACATCATGAAGCAAATGTTGAGGTGGTGAAACTCGCAGCTCTAAAGTCAAACCGTGGTGTGAAGAGAGGGATTTTATTATTCTATAGGTGGCTTTAACAGCAGAAGATAAACTCACTGCCATTTACCCAGAATCCTCTGAATCTAAATATTGGATTTATGTTGCTTCCTTCAGGAGGAAACTTCAAATAACGACGATAAGATCTGTTATTGTTGTTATATATATATATATATATATATATATATATTTTATTTTATTTAACCTTTATTTAACCAGGAAAGAAACTCATTGAGATTAAAAATCTCGAGTGTCCTGGCCAAGACAGGCAGCAAAACATTAACAGAGTTAACACGGACAACGAGCATCCAATCTTTCAAATACAAAATAAATTAGACATTAAAAGACACAAATAACAAATCCGAACAGCAAAATGTTTGTCAAAAATCATCCACAAGTACATCAGGAAGAACATCTACAGCCAGATGTGTCCGCTCCCAGGTCATTTAACTTCCTCTTAAAAGCATCCAACGAGAGAAGTTCATTAAGTTTCAGCTCTTTTTGTAATTCCTTCCATGATGGACTTTAGCAGCTAGCTTTGTTGGCACTCAAACTTTAACTAACTGACAGATGTTTGAATTCTATATTTCATATCTTTGACTCATTACAGTACCTGTTTAATTTAAAACTTTCTCATGAACACGTAAAACTTTCAACTCTTGTGAACATTTCTTTTGAGCACAAGACGTTTTCTTACAAGCGTGGGTTACTTTCCCTTTAGGGGCCGATAAGTGTCAATAGATTCATCTTTGCATTTTCTTGGACTTTGGGACTTGTTGTAGCACCCTCTAATGGCAGACCGGCGCTGGGCAGACGTTGTCATGTAGTATAAAACATAGTCGGACGTCTTGATGTTGCACAACTCTATCCCCTCCTCTCTTTTTTTCTTCTTCTGTGACTTTTTCCCACGCCACTACAAGTTCAGTAAACTTGACATGAGACAGACTTCATAAAAACACACAAAGTGCGATACAAATCTAGACACCAGCGCGTTCTAATGGGAACACAAACTGTTTTTTATTTACTGTTCCATCTCTGTTTCATAGAGCTGATGTTTTATAATCTCTCCATCGTCTCGTCTATTCTCTCTGTCTCCTCGTCTCTGGATGGTTAATTGAATGCTGAGCGGGCAGATTAGCCTTTAATCTTCGCTCGGAGGAGTTCAAACAGCAGAGCTGGGATCAGTTTCACAGAGAGAGTTTAAACAGCTGCTCACACACACAGTCCCACTTTACTCTCATTCAGTCAGTGGATTTTAGTGTTATAGATTTTCTAAGTCTGAAGACTCGGTTGAGTTCATCACTGTTACAAAGGAAATCAATCTGAGTCTAATTAAATGTCTTAACGTAATAACTCTCTTTATATCAAGCAAGCCCTGACTGTTCCTTTAAATCACACAAACAAGTTCACTATTTATTCTTAAAAATACAAGATCAGTCAGATGGATTGAATGTGAGTAGGGCTGTCAAACGATTACATTTTCTAACCCCGAATAATCACAAAATTTCAATAGTTAATCATGATAAAGTGAGGTCAAACAGCTCAAAGTAATGGTAACAAAGGTCAATGTGTGATGTCATAAGGTCAATGTGTGATGTCATAAGGTGGATATTACTTTGGACTAATCAGCTGAGCTGTCTGAGAGTTTGTTGAATTGAAATGAGACATTCAAAGATGCAGCAGTGTTCTTGTTTTACATCACTGAGACTACAGGGAGACACTGAGGACCACTATCTACGGAGAGCCTGAAGGGACAAACATGAGATTAATCATAATCTCAGTTTGTTTTTATGACCCTGTTTGTACAGATCCAGCAGTGGGAGCAGAACCTTGAGAAGCTGAACCTGGATCTGTTCCGGTTGAGGTGTTACCTGTCCAGCCTGCAGGGTGGCGAGCTCCCCAACCCCAAGAGCCTCCTCGCCGTGGCCAGCCGGCCCTCCAAGAGCATGCTGGGACGTCTGGGAGTATTCTCTGTGTCGTCATTCCACGCCCTGGTAAGAAAACCTGTCCTGTTAAAAAAAGAAAAAACCCCTGTCCTAGTTGTTTCACTTTTTGAGTCATCATGTTGGACTTCTCGTTTTTGTCCTCAGGTGTGCAGTCGAGATGAGGAGGTGTTGAGGAGGAGGTGGAGGTCTCTGTCAGGAGGAGGCAGCAGGAGGCGGGGCCTGCCGTCCTCTCTGAAGGTTCTGGATGGAACGAACAGACGCAGCAGAGACAGCAGACACTCCACGTCCCAGGTAATACAACACACTGACAAACTGCTGACGGGGCACTGCAGCCGTTATAACATCTTTCTGCAGATTTAAAAACTATTTAAGTTCCATAATTTGTCTTAAACTGAGTCCTAAGCAGGTGTTAGGTCTTTTATTTATAGTATTTTAAAGATAGGATGACGTGGAGGATGAGGAGGAGGGAATGATACTCGAATTATACTCCACAGTATCATCTGCATAACAAGACAGTTTATTAAAGAAACGGCAGCGCTGCTCACTTGATTTAACGGGATACTGAGGTTAATTTGTTTTCAGCTAATATTCAGGGTACGATAACTATGCAGAGATCTCAAGAAAACGCCTTTAAATGCTATTTAACACATAAAAACCAGCTTATTTATCTTGAGATAACGTAAATTAGTCAATATCTCGGAAAAAAAACGACTGGAAAATTACTCGTTCTTACAGGAAAACTAGAGATGTTATCTCAGAAGGACAGAAATAAGTCAAGCTCTCTCAAAAAATAAAGTAATGTACTCGTTATCAGGGGAAAGCAGCGTAATTAACTCAAAATAACGACGTAGAGAAGTTGAGATCTTGAGGAAACAACTGGAAATGATTCGTCATCACAGGAATAAAGGAGTGAAAAAAAGAGACGTGAGGATGTTTGTCTGCTTCGGGCTGCCGTAGAATCGTTTTTTAGAACAGTTTTACAGTCAGCACAGATTTTATGACAGAGTAGCGACGATGAACATGATGTTTTTGAGATGAAAAAAAAGAATGATGGGAATTTCGCTTCTATCTTGCTTTTTTGGTCACGTGTTTAGCATGGATTTCAATACTCAATACTTCTCAGTGTTCACTGATTGGAGGTTCAAACTGTTTCTGATTCTTTCTCAGACTCTAAATCTTGCCGTTCAAACTGACCTCGAGTGCGGCGCCCTGGTAGCTGAACAGTGACATCACCTGACACACCTTGTTTCCTGTCCGGCCTCAGCTCACTCTTCAGTTCAGTACTCTCTAAAAATCCTGATCTGACGCATTGCAGTCGTGTGTGTTTTTGATGCCAGATGTTTTGGCTTCTCTTGATTTCTGTCTCTGCTGAAACTCCTCGGTGCTCTAACTCGCTGGAGTTCCCATCATGCACTGCTCCTGAAGGGGCCCCCTCCTCTGGATAAACATGGAGCTATTTTAAGAGTCTGAGCGCCCGGAGGAGGATAAATCTTTACTCTTGGTTCTGTGTTTGTACAGAGAGACGTTTTTACACATCTCCTCATGTTCTCTGCTGGCTTCTCTCCCACTCATTTACTCGACGCCTCTCGTTTTATTTTCTTTGAATGTGTGTCCATGTTTCTTTTCTCCTCTCCGGGTAAACATGATGTGGCACAAAGTTTGTGGTAAATCTGGTTGGGGTTTGGGTTAACCAGTGTTAACCATGCAGCTGCAGCTTGCAGACGTTTGTCTCCAGAGTCCTGTGATGATTTTAAACGTCCAATCAGCTGTTTTTTAAATCATCTCACAGATTCTTAAGACGTTTGCATCTTTGTGGCATTTAATGGATCTAATTTCAAAGTTATATTAGTGTGGATCTTCATGATGGGTTTTGGTTTCCTGCGTTTGTCGACACCTTCACCTCCAACTTCCTATCCAGGTCGATCTATTCTGTGCAGTTTGACGCATGCTTGCGACGACCTCAGTCAAAAATAGACTCGCAGCAGTATTTATCTCTGGTCTGAATCCGTTTCATAGTTTTCGGCCTCGAGCCACAGAGAATCTGAAGTCTGACACACTCGTGGATTTAATCCCTGAGTTCTGTCTGCAGGAGTCAAACAGCACCAGAGCAGCTCAGACTCCCTGCTGGTCTACAAGAAAGACCCGCCCACATCAGGGGCCAGGGGCAGGGTTAGCATGACCAAAACAAAACCGTGCTCATCACTTTGTTGTGACCACCATTTTGAAAAAACTAGTCGTGAGCTCAAACAAAAGGAGAAGCAGCAGTGGTCTGAGGAGGTGACCAGCTGATGTTTGATCTTCACTGTCCGGAGCAATCCTGACAACAGAACAAATTCTTTGGACCTGTCGGGTTTGAACGCCTGTGCTGGTTTGCAAAGCCAGGAGAAAGGAAACGCTGTAGTCCTTAATGGTTTCTGATGTTTATGTGGATTAAAAAGTGATTAAAGCTCATAACTTAAACGCTGACTGAGTAAAGCTGAACGCCCTTATAAGGAGTTCTGGTTGACTCTGTATGCTGATGATGTGTGGAAGTGTACGTTTAATGATGATGATGATGTGTTTACTGCCCGTCTGTGATCCTCAGACTCTACACAGACTGCGTCTCCACAAACCTGTAATTTCAGCTCGGCTCAACCCGCTCGTTTAAATCAAAGTCGTCTGTTTGTCCCTCGACTCATCTGGGTTTAATTTCCTGTAAATATAGACCGAGAGAGTATTTATAGTTTGTCCTGAGTCATTACTGTGTGTGTGTGTGTGTGTGTGTGTGTGTGTGTGTGTGTGTGTGTGTGTGTGTGTGTGTGTGTGTGTGTGTGTGTGTGTGTGTGTGTGAGAGAGCATGTGTCAGAGAGCGAACGATCTGTTTTTCGGTGTCGACTGGAACTACAAACTATTTAATGTATATAAAAGGAAGGACGCAACAGGAAGTGAACGTGGCTTTATTTACCCGGAGAGTTTGAGTTATTAAACAATAAATAACAGAATAGTCCATGTGTGAGGAAGAACCAGGAGACCCTGATAAGAGGAGCTCCTGCTGATGGTTAGTTTGAGGACCCCAGAGGCTATTGTCTCCAAGCAGGCGGCCCGGGTTGGAATCCCACCTGTAGCTCCTTTCCTGCATGTTACTCCCCACTCTCTCTCTCTTTCTCTCTCTCAAACTCAAAAATGTTCCGATCAAAGGAACAAAAGATCCCATCAGACTTTAAAGTGAGAACGGCCACTTTGTGTTGTCACCGTGTGCTGCCACCTGTCGCCTCTCCTGACCCCCCGAGGAGGAGGAGGACAGATGTTTCAGCAACCTGCTGATCTGTGGACAAACAGAGGGGGAGGAGGAGGAGGAGGAGGAGAGGGGGAGGAGGAGGAGGAGAGGGGGAGGAGGAGAAGGAGGAGAGGGGGAGGAGGAGGACAGATGTTTCATAGCAACCTGCTGATCTGTGGACAAACAGAGGGGGAGGAGGAGGAGGAGGAGGAGGAGAGGGGGAGGAGGAGAAGGAGGAGAGGGGGAGGAGGAGGAGAGGGGGAGGAGGAGAAGGAGGAGAGGGGGAGGAGGAGGAGAGGGGGAGGAGGAGGAGGAGGAGAGATGTTTCATAGCAACCTGCTGATCTGTGGACAAACAGAGGGGGAGGAGGAGGAGGAGGAGGAGAGGGGGAGGAGGAGGAGGAGAGGGGGAGGAGGAGAAGGAGGAGAGGGGGAGGAGGAGGAGGAGAGGGGGAGGAGGAGAAGGAGGAGAGGGGGAGGAGGAGGAGGAGAGGGGGAGGAGGAGAAGGAGGAGAGGGGGAGGAGGATTAAAAGCTCTGAGTCTTTTCTTCTCCCAGAATTCCTTTGTCCCTCTCTGTTAATCCCTCTGAAGAGCCTCTAAATGACTCCTCCCACCTCCTCTCCTCCCACCTCCTCTCCCCCCGCTGTCACATGACCCCCCCTTCCTTCCTTCTTCTCATCTGCACCTCTTTTAACCTCCTACCCTCCTTCCTTCCTTCCTTCCTGTTTCGTCTTACGTCCTCCTGCTGAAGATTCAGTTTTATTTAAATCCTCTTTTGTTTCCTTTTCCCTCTCTCCTTACTTCTCCTCTGTTCCCCTCCTCTTCCCTTCATCTCCTCTCCTTCTTTCATCTCCTCTTCTCTTCATCTCCTCTCCATCTTTCCTCTTCCCTTCATTTCCTTTCCTTCTTTCCTCTCCTCTCGTCTTCCCTTCATTCCTCTTCCCTTCATTTCCTCTCCTCCTCCCCTCGTCTCCTTTCCTCTCTTTTTCCCTTCATTTCCTCTCCTCTTCCCCTTGTCTCTTTTCCCTACCTCCTTTCATCTCAGTCTCTTATCTGGTCTCATACTCCTTCCTTGCTTTCCTCCTCTCATCTCCTTTCCTCTTTTCGTTCCTTCCTCTCCTTCTATCCTTTCCTAGAAAACAAAAGTCAGTTTAAATAAAGTTTTTAATGATTTGAGACGCGTTCAAAAGAAACTGATCATAACTTCACCTGTAATAATACTCAGTCTGTGTGTGTGTGTGTGTGTGTGTGTGTGTGTGTGTGTGTGTGTGTGTGTGTGTGTGTGTGTGTGTGTTTCCTCATGCAGACAGCCGACTGTGCGTCCAATCAGAGTGAGGCGGCGCCCTCTGCAGGCCGTCCAGCAGCTCTGCAGGTGAGTCTCCTTCATGTTCAGTGACATCAGACTTTAACTCGTCGTGTTGTTAAACTCTGATCGTCTGTGTTCTCGTTCAGGTGAGCGATGATCCCGTTCCTCCCCTCGATGTTTTCACGCTGAGCGTTTCTCGACACGACGCCGCAGACGACTTCGGTGAGACCCCCGTGACCCCGAGCAGATGTTTTGAAAGTTTCAAGTCGTTGATGTTTTTCTCTTTTTGTTCTGCAGAAGATAATAAATCTTTGTTTTCATATGTTTTGTGTTTGCAGGTTTCGCGGTGACAGGTCACGTGGACGGAGAGGGGAGGAGTCACATCTACGTGAGCGAGGTGGAGCGGCGAGGACTGTCGGCACGAGAAGGTCAGAGACAGACATTTGTTTTAAACCTGGATCATGTTTTAACTTTAAAGCCTTAATGACAGACAGCTCAACGTTTAAAACATTTTTCCCATCAGGCCTCAGGGCGGGCGACGAGGTCCTGGCTGTGAACGGGCTCTCCGTGTCCGGTCTGGATCTGGACCTGATGCAGAGTCTCTTCAGCCACCAGAGGCTCCAGCTGCTGCTCCGGAGGGATGAGTCCCCCGACCCCGAGGAGCCGGACGCCGTCTGGCCCGACCCCGGTGACCCCGGTGACCCCGGCCTGCCCCCGGCCCACACTGACCCCCAGACCTGGACCAACGGTACGACAGGAAACACTCATTCAGGTTTATGAACGGGAATATTTGAAAAAGTTTTGAATTGAAGCAGGAAATTATTATTAAAGTATTTCTTTAAAAACGAGAAAATTCTAGAATTCTTTGTTGACCTTAAAAATAAAAGGATCAAATATTATCCAAAATGTGGAAAAATTAATACTTTTAGCACATTTTGTCAGGTTAATGTTTGTGGTCTTGGTGTTATTTTTAAACTTGATATCGTTTTTTCATGAATATGTGTTTGTACATTTTTTTGTAGATATATTTTTTATTTTTATTTTGATCGGCGTTTAGTTCATGATGTTCCTGATGTGAAACAAAGATCTTCACTTTATGAGTCCTGACATTAAAACATATAAAACAACCCTTCTTCATTTCACAGACTCTTCATCTTCTCTTTTCGCTCCACACGGCGGCCAGCTTCCTGTTTCTGACCACGTTTCATCCAGACCGTCTGAAGACGCCGAGCTGCAGGTGAGATTTAGAAATGTTCATCACAGCTTGTAAACACAACATTCAAACTGGCCCCTCCTCCTGGGAGGAGAAGAGTCACAAAAAGGTGAAACATGTTCAGAACCGACTCGTGCAACAGAAAACAAGTCTGAACAAGTCGAACTGCGTCTGACAGAGCATCTCATACCACTGCTATGCTGACGATACCCAGCTCTTCCTGTCATTCACACCAGACGATGTTACAGTCTCTATAAGAATCTCATCATGCCTTTCTGATATCTCTAAATGGATGAATGAACGCCACCTTCAACTCAATCTTTCAAAGACTGAGCTCCTTGTCATCCCAGCCAGTCCCTCTATGCAACCACAGATCAATATCCAGCTTGGAACAACCAAACTCATGCCCACAAAGTCTGCAGGAACCTGGGTGTCATGATTGATGACCAGCTAACTTTTAAAGGTTCAAGTAGCCTCAATTGCCCGGTCATGTTGATTTGCCCTGAACAACATCAGGAAGATCAGACCTTACCTGTCAGAACATGCTACATGCTACATGCTACACAGCTCCTGGTACAGGCTCTTGTGATATCACGCATTGACTATTGCAACTCTCTACTGGCAGGTCTTCCTACAGTCACTATCAAACCTCTGCAGATGATACAAAAAGCAGCAGCACGACTGGTCTTCAACCTTCCTAAAAGAGCACATGTCACTCCGCTGTTCATCTCCTCACACTGGCTCCCAGTTACTGCTCACTTACAAAACAGCAACAAAAACGTCTCCTTACTTTAACTCTCTGATCCAGGTCTACACTCCCTCCCCCCCACTACACTCTGCCAATGAAAGGCGTCTGATCCAACCTTCACAACAGGGTCCTAAGTCTCTGACTAGACTCTTCTCCTCTGTCGCCCCCTGGTGGTGGAATGAACTTCCAAACTCCATGTGATCTCCAGAGTCCCTCTGCACCTTTAAGAAAAAGCTAAAGACCCAGCTCTTTATGAATACCTACTAACTTAATGATGATGGTCTCCATATTATTGATGATGATGATGGTAATGACGATGGTTTTTGTTTGATAACGACGACTTATAAGATGGTTTCTATACTGATTAGAGCTCTCAAGAACTGCCCTCAATGTTGTGCTTTGCCTCTGGTCACTTCCTGTCAGCACCTGTGTGTCCAATCAGACTCAAAGCTGATCGTTTGCTCTTACTCACATTGTTCCCTTTTTTCTAGATCCTTGCTTGTGTTGTACTTACTCTCTGATGTACGTCGCCTTGGATAAAAGAGTCTGCTAAGTGAATTGTAGAATTGAAAAGTTTGAATAGAAAGATGTGAACGTGCTGCTGTGGCTCAGTGGTTGTTGTTGCTTCAGTCGTTCAGTGAGCTCACCTGCAGAGATCCTCCCCCTCACTCCTCCCGTGCTTCCTGAACTCAGACGGCGTGCGTGTCATGTGACCGGCTGTCGGCTCAGATAATCCGGTTTACTCCTGCAGGAGTGTGTGTTTGTCAGTCGGTCTGACGGAGGATTAATGGCGTCCTGCAGCAGGATCACGGAGACCTTTTAGATGTTGTTCCTGACCGGCCCCCGGAGGCGCCCTCTGACCCCGGCAGGGCCCCCCTCCTCCTCCTCACTTCTCCTTGGGGATGGGCGCTCTGTGCTGGGTGCTGCCGCTGGAGGAGGACGGGGAGATCCTGGAGAGGAGGAGGAGGAGAAGAGGAGGCGGGGGAGGTCGGAGCGCAGGAGGAAGGCGGTGTGCTGTCTGAGCTGTCGGAGGGCCCCTGAACGCCTCGTCCTGCTGGTTGGTTTGTTGTTTTCATAGCTGGAGGATTTTAAGAGGTTTGTGATTGATCCGAGCAGATAGAATATAAAACCGTCACGGTGAGGAAACAGTTCATCTGAGTTCAGTGTGTGAATAATAACCTCTACGCTGACTGGATGTAAACAATGCAGCTTTGACTTTGTGAATGACACCTTCAGAGCGGTGACAATGAGTCTACCTGTACAGTACGCCCACATAGTTCAATATCATAACGTCATCAAGTCGAAAAATAGGAACTGAGGTCGTCATCTCCTTTCCTTCTTTCTCTCCTTTTCCCTTCATTCCTCTTCCCTTCATCTCCTCTCCTTCTTTTCTCTTCCCTCATCTCCTTTACTTCTTTCCTATCACCTTCCTCTGGTCTCCTTTCCTCTCCTCTTCGCTTTATCTCCTCTCCTTCCTTCCTCTTCCCCTCATCTTCTTTCCCTCTTAAAATAAGAAAATAAGATCTGGTTGTTCACACATGATGCACCTCACAGCAGAGACTGTCCCCTGTCAGACTGAAGGGGGGGGGGGAGGGGTGAAAGCAGGCTTGGTCTCAAAATCGCTCGAGGTGAATTCATCTTATTTTTTCTAGAGGATCAGTGATGTTCCCACCTGCTGAAATGTTGCATTCAATGACCCATTTTCTATAGTCGCTCGTGTCAGTTTTGAGCTGTGTTTTTAGAAACACAGTTCTACTCCGGCTGTTTCATTTTGAAGGCGGTGTGTGATCTAAAGTCTCAGGAGTCGTCTGTCCCGAGAGTTAAAGAGTAGAAACTGAAGTGTTGTGGTCTGTTTTTTAAACGCTGAGAGTCTGCTGCAGGCACGCTGAATTTATCAGCCTGTCAGCAGTTTATTAGAGAATGACAGCGCAGATTATGATGATGAACGAGGCGGCCGGCTGGTTTCCTCCTCGTCCTCTCTCAGGGTCGAGAACGCTTCTGTTTCATTTTTTAAAATCCTCTAAATGTCCAGAAAAAAAGACTGAATTTAGTTTTTTTGTGTTTTTCAGAACGTGGAGCGGGTCTACTCTCTATACCAGACTTTCCAGAATGCCGAGCAGCGGAGGCGGATGTTCCCAAGAACCCGTACAGCAGAGAGGCGGGTCTTCAGCCTCCGAGCCCCGCCCACCTGAGTGTGTGTCAGCGCCTTCGTAAAGTCGTCCAGGAGCTGGTGGACACGGAGAAGTCCTACGTCAAGGTCAGAAGAAATAAAATCTACTGATGTTGTTACAACTTATTTTGTTATTCATAAGAAAGCTGGTTTTCAAGTGATAACTCAATATGTAACTCTGACCCCTAGTGGTTAAAATGGGTACTGCAGTCTAAATTCTAAACATTTTTCAAAAGCATCTCCAATATTGATCCTAGTTTGAGCACGTTTCTGCTCGTGGAGCTTATTAGAAACATGCAGAGGCTTTTTAGGTCGGGTACAATCACTTCTATCTGAACCACTTCTCTTGCCCGCTTCCATCACTGCAACACCTGTTGACCTGATAACTGCTCTCATATCTGACAAACCGAGGGGCGTCCAAAACGCAGGCCGTGTGGGGGGGGTCTTAAAAGCGCCTACCTTCTCTGGTCCAAACAAATCCAGAGCATTCAGGAGCAGAATCTAAAGTTAGAAGGAGGACATTTTCTCTCTGTCTCTGTGTCTCTCTCTCTCTGTCTCTGTCTCTCTCTCTCTCTCTCTCTCTCTCTCTCTCTCTTTCTCTCTGTCTCTCTCTCTCTCTCTCTCTCTCTCTCTCTCTCTGTCTTCTCTCTCTGTCTCTCTCTCTGTCTCTCTCTCTCTCTCTCTGTCTCTGTCTCTCTCTCTCTCTCTCTCTCTCCTCTCTCTTTCTCTCTGTCTCTCTCTCTCTCTCTCTCTCTCTCTCTGTCTCTCTCTCTGTCTCTCTCTCTGTCTCTCTGTCTCTGTCTCTGTCTCTGTCTCTGTCTCTGTCTCTCTCTTTCTCTGTCTGTCTCTCTCTCTCTGTCTCTCTCTCTCTCTCTCTCTCTCTCTCTCTCTGTCTCTGTCTTTCTCTCTCTCTCTCTCTCTCTCTCTCTCTCCTCTCTCTCTCTGTCTCTCTCTCTCTCTCTCTCTCTCTCTCTCTCTCTCTCTGTCTTTCTCTCTCTCTCTCTCTCTCTCTCTCTGTCTCTCTTTCTCTCTGTCTCTCTCTCTGTCTCTCTCTCTCTGTCTCTGTCTTTCTCTCTCTCTCTCTGTCTCTCTCTTTCTCTCTCTCTCTCTGTCTCTGTCTCTGTCTCTCTCTCTTGTTTTCTCTCCTGCCGGTGTCTCTCCGGTCGGCGTCTTCAGACGTCATGGTAAATGGAGTCACCTTCGGCCACCTCACGAGAAAGCATGCATTAAAATGAATGGCAGCTTTCCGTTGCAGCGTGGAGGAGATTGGGCTTGCGGTGGGGAGAAGGTCGGGCACAGCAGCGTGAGGTCGGCCCGCTCGGATGAACAGCGCCGTGGTCATCTTCCTGGATCAGGTGGAGAAGGTGAACCGAGTCGTTGAGACGGGCATCACGGTGAACCAAATGTTTGTACAGGTGACTCCACTGACACAGCCTTCCACCAGAGTCATCCTGTCCAATGTCCCTCCGTTCATAACCGACGAGTTCTCTTAGCAGAGAGCTCTCCAGACATGGGAAGGTGGTGTCCCCCATAAAAAAGATTCTGTCTGGATGTAGATCTGCTGAAACACGTGGTGTCTCACCCGGAGACAACTGTTTATGATACTTAACCTCAACCTCCGCTTCCATGTTAAAGTAGATGATTATGACTACGTGATATTTGCCACCTCGTCGGCTATGAAGTGTTTTGGTTGTGGTGAGGAGGGACACACCGTGAAGGCCTGTCCGAGACAAGGGGATCCGGCTCTCCGCCTGGCCGTGGGGTGACGCCCGGCCCTGTGTCGGGGCTTTCCGCTGCTCCGCCGGTTGCAGCGGAGTGGCGGGAGGCCCCTGGCCTGAGACTTCATCCGCTGCGGCCCGGACCGCGGCATCTGAGCGGCCGATAGCGGCACCGCAGAGCGCGGCAAATCTGCTTCTAAACGCAGAAGGAAAACTAGAGGCACAAAGTATGAGGCAAAGACTAGCAAAGTGGAGGAGGAGGAGGACAGACAGACAGTAGGGGGACAGGGACAGACAGAGGAAAGTGAAAGTGATGACTGTGTCTCTGATAGCAGTGATATATCTGGATTTAAAATAAGTAACAGTCAACAGAAAAAACTTTACTCTGCAGAAATGATTCAGTCGTTTTTAGCAAAAACCAAAAATGCTAAAGGTGTTAAAGTTGAAGAGCATTTCCCAGTTTTAAGTTTGTTTTATACCTCGGCCAGACTCCACATGAGCCAAAAGGAGGAGTCTGGCATCACTAACAAGGAGGTTTTTTAGATTAAAAAACTTGTGTCTAAAGTTAGAAAACAACTGAACAATGATGACGGGAAGAGCTCCAATGTGTGTTTTAATTAATTTATTGGTTTTTATTTTTGTTCTTAATTTCTCACTTATGGATAATTTTAGAGTGGGAAGTTTGAATATAAATGGAGCCAGAGAGTCAAAAAAAAAGAGCAGCTATATATGAAACGGCCAAAATGAAACATATTGATGTTTTTTATTTCCAGGAGACACATAGTGATAGCACCAATGAGGCAGACTGGAGGAGAGAGAGTGGGAGGGGGAAGTCATTTTAAGTCACAACACTTCTCTTAGTGGAGGAGTTGGCTTTCTCCTCTCCAAGTCTTTCACTCCGGTTTCACTGGAGGTCGAGCATTTTATCGAGGGGAGGTTGCTTTTAATTAAAGCACGGTTCGACCTTTTTACTGCAGTTTTTATCAATGTGTATGCTCCAACAATCGGTGCAGAGAGGAAGCTGTTTTTACAAAAAGTTAACCATGTTTTAAATGGCTGTGCCTCGGAGGATTTCTTATTCTTGGGTGGGGATTTTAACTGTACAGAAAATGCATCTTTAGATCGCAACCATGCAGAGC